>NW_027109834.1:135327-157425 GCF_000696795.3 Halyomorpha halys
ATCTATATAGCTAGCCTTCATCAGGGCTCTTCTAAGCAGCCCTAATGAAGGCTAGAAACTCTCGCCAAAACGTTGGCATTGATGAATAAGTTTTTACTGTGTTCTTCACTGACGACATCCCAACCATCTTCTCCTCATATAATCTTATAAATCTGAAGCTACTTATATATTTTTAAAATCGTGAGAGATGTCTGAAAGTATTTGGTTTCATAGTAAACAGGAAATGAAACTCCATTCAGTTGCGGTTGTGGGAGGACGATGGTTTGAGAAACATTAAAAAGCTCCAAGGTGCTTTGATGTATTGTACCTTTCAAATTCAATCTTATGGAATTATTCATACCCATCCCACACTTTCTCCTACATTTGATGAAGTCGCAAGGCGCAAGGAGGATTGCTTCTGGAAGGTAGCTAGGGACTTCGGCTGTAGAATGTATTCGGCAATGGAAATACACTTGTATTATTGATAAATGAATATTTAAAAATAAAACTTTTAATTATTTTTTCTTCATAAACTGAAGTAGAAATGATTTTTGTTGATGAATATGAATATAATTTAATATAAATGTAAAGAGGACCAGAAATATAAACTACTTATTTAGTACCGATTAGTTGTAAATCATTAAATATAACCAGGAAATAAAAAATAACACAACATTGATAATAAAGTTAGTGTAAGTATTACGCACTTGTTTCCTCATCAACACTTTAGGTTCAATACTATTAACTTTTATTTAATTAATTTTAAATTTGAGATTTCAGACAAAATCGTAAAACAATAAATCGTGACTTAACTAGTTAAGATAAGATCACGTTTAGTTGAGATGTAATTTGAAATTATTTATTATTACCCTGAATTATTTCACATAATATTAAATAATAGTTCATTAAAAAATCATAATAGGCTACTATGATATAATAAATATTTTAAGCAGGTTTTTCAGCTATGAGCAAATTAACGGTGCATTACATAGAATTTATAAAAAAAAATGTTGGTCTCGATAGAAATTTAAAAAAAATATGAAATTAAATATTAAAAATTATTGAAAGATAATTGCAGATAACCTAATAATTAATATAAGAGGTTTCCTTGTCCTCTTTATTTTTATAATGCTATAAATCTAGATACTTCCGATAATTAGGGATTGGATTTAAGGAAAAAAAATTAAGAAAATAAATTATTCCAGTTCTATAATTGAGGAAAAAAAGGAAACAAAAATAGTTGATTCAATCTTATAGATAAGGATCTGGCGGGAACATACATTAATGGGTTTCGCCATTAGTAATACAATTGATTAGCTATCTAGAAAGACATCACTAACGCAAACGCTGTTTTTAAATTGTAGAAAAACAGGAATAGTAGAAGAAATCATAAAGTCATTTTATTTTAATTAAGTGAGCAGGAACTGTGATCCATCGGTGTAAATACCGTTGACTCCGTAAAAGCAGGTGAAGTAATTTTTATAAGGAACCTCATCCATTTATATTTAATTCTGATCATATTTGACAAAGGGACCCAACTTTTCTCTGTTTTCCGCTAACTCTTAGGACTCCAACTATGGGAACATGATTAATTTTAAATTTTTTTTGGCAATATGAAAGAGCATATCTTTATAACGGGCCCAGTGAGGAGAGGGTATGCCAGTCCCGGCAGCGAATCAACACTTTTTTCTTGAATTTGAGCTAAGATTTCAATCATTTGACATATTTACTGGAAAATTTCGTCACTACCTCTTCACTGAATACCGGCTATCTCCTGTAACTTGATTATTTACAGGTCATTGAATTTAGAGACTATTCTTGGACTTAGGAGAAGTTAATTAACTTATAGATGAGCATGATATATGAGAATGATAGTGGCATAAATCAATTTTCATTTTTTAAAAAATAAATTGAATTTTGTTTTTAAACTTCCTTAAATAATATATGTATACCCATATTATTTGATCAAATTTAGAAAACACAAAAAAAATATATCACTGTTAATGAAAAGTGACATAACGCTACTTTAATTCCCACTGGCTCAAATCGCTGCTTTTCTTTCTTTTCTTTTTGTTTTGTGTTTGGTTTATTCCGTAGATTGTTACGTAGGGTGAATTTACATTGTGACAGCTCTACTAGCTTCGATAGTCTGTAGGACGCCCCCAACTCACACTCTACGTTACTATCTTTGGAGTACGTTAAATTCAAAGTAAAATAAAAACGTTTGCTAGATGTTCCATTATTCAAGAAAAACTGCGATAGGATCTTCCTAAAATAATTTTATAGGACAATAACAATTAAAATTATCAAGTTTAAGACATTTAGAAAGATCTAAATTTTTTTAAAACCAATTCTTTTCGTTTAGCGAATGTTAGGAAATAGTAGAAAAAAAAATTCAAAGATCAGTGCCAACATCTGTTCAGTCCCAAAAGGAATTTTACGGCTGACAAGCGAGGAAAGGTCGTTGATGTTTGCCGACTCCCGGATCATTAACATGTCAAATGCTCCAGAAAATCGGCATGCCCCTGGCTTTTGACAACTTGGAATCTCAAAGTGTCCCAAGACGATCCCACTGTTTATAATAACGAGTGTCAACAAACAAATCCTTAATTTTCTTGCAGGTGGAAAATTTATGCTAAAATGGATTTTTCGTTTAAAACTGTTAAAACATATGAAAAATGATTATTATGAGACGAACTATTTTAAAATTAAAACATTTTTAAAAGACATCATTTTTAAAATAAAAAAAAAACATTGGTTTTAATTAGGATGATTTTATTAGTTTCGTGGAATGTATATTTTTAGAAACTTATGTTTTTTTTTTTTTCTTCGGTTATCTATAATTAAAATAAAGCTTAAATAATTCAATTGGGTAGATTTTTGTTTTTAACTTGGTTAAAGTAACAAAATAAATTAGTTAAATCAAGCAACATTAAAAAAAGTGGCTAAAATTGGACATCGGATTCTCTCTGCCAATCTCCGAGATAACCTTACTTTTCTTACTTTTGAAACGTTCACTACTCTTAGCTTTGAAGAGTCTTGTTCGATTAACGACACTTCAAAATCTTTCAAGATTGTATCATCAAAAATTATGGAAGGGACCAGACAGTCCGGCCCCAGAATTCACATGAATTACATCCGGTCTTTTCTTACCTTCCAAATAACTAACTCTAACTCTAATAAACATTAGAGGAATATTTGAAAATAAATATTGAGCAAAATCAAACAAGTGATTGAAATTGATAATCGGCGTGTTGTATATTTTGTATTACTTTTATTTATTAATACAACGACAATATTAAAAGATTTAGGATGTTTAATCATAAGAATTTGTCGTAAAGGTTAAATATGAACAAAATACAGGTTACAATGTTCTTTTAACAATACATACTGAAAAAAAAATCTACCACCAAACCACTAGATCATTGACGACCTTCCTGATAAGTTTCCTCAAATGCACATTTGATTTGACCATTCTTCTGCCTCCTGAAAGCACCTCAAGTCTATTAATCTCTCCCTTAAATATATTCAAATTGAAACCAGTTTAAAGCAACCTCCGCACTCACACTTGGAAATAAGCTGTTGAGATAATATTTTTAGATTAAAATTAATGTTGAGCAATGGCTAAGAGAGAAAAATGAGCACCTTATAATACTGACGTGCTTACGTGGTACTTTGTGTGGGAAGCCCTACTGACTCCTACTTAAATCTAGGTTGTGCTTCTCCTTGACATTAAGCTCAAATAACAGGAATTATAAAAGTGTTTCCTCATCTAGTCAAAACACCCAGAATCGAGAGGTATAATTTGGAATATAAAAATGATTACTGAGCAAGGTGTAGAATTAGACGCTCAAGAAACAATGAGTTCGAACTGGATATGGTTTAAATGATATTATTCTAATAGCTGCAAATAATACTAAATTTTAATATTTTACTCGAAAAAAAATATATAAAATAACCTAGTATCAAGGAAAGATTCCTTTTGGTCAATTTGTGTTTAAATTTGGTAATTTAGGGTAAGAAAATCACATTAGCAAAAGTTCAAGTATTTGGTTTTGATTTTTCTACAAACTTAAATTTGTTTGTAATTTTTATTGAAAAAGGTTATGCTATGTTTATTTTCTAAGATTAAAAAAACTGCAAAAATTGATTTATTTATTGTAAAATTATAAAATGTATTCAAATATAAAGCTTTCCAATAATTGGTATATGACTGATTTCTCCAGAAAGATCTGATGTCCAAAGCCCATATTCCATATTCTGAATTGAAAAAATATTTTCATTTTATCTATCTGCCTTGATTTAAAAGTGCCAATTTTTTTCATATCTTAGTTAAATTAGTACTGTCAATAAATATATTGATAAAAAGAAATTTATTGTGAATTTTTATAAAAATAATAATAATATTCTTTATTTATTCTGGGATTGATCCTTTTAGAATAATATACAGGCGTCAGAATTAGGCTTTAGAGCCTTAGAGTGAAATACAAAATAAAAATGAAATTATAAAACCTCATAAAACATTATAAAGTAATGAATTTGAAAAGATTAAAATGAACAACAATAATTAACAGAATATATAAAATAAGAATAGAACAAATAAAGTAAAACCATATGTCATGTCAATTAAAATTTATAATTCATATCGTTAACTTCATGAACATAGAAGATGTTTTGGTTTTTGTGATATTCTTGAAGAAAAAAATGAGTGAAAAACTCCTCCTACTTCTTCAATGTTTAGTAACTTGTATGACCTCAATTCTTCAGCTTTCCTGTTCAAATTTCTAATAAAGTTTTTGACAACTACTATAAAGTAAAATGTATGATCTATATTCTTTCAGTGAGACTAGTTAAGTCTGGTAAGGGTCTCTACTATCTCGTAAATAGATTTTCTAAACTGTTTCATAAAAGTATAAGTTAAAAGAACTTTTCGAAATAAAAGTGCATAGTTATTTCGGGACTCTGGAATAAAATTGCGTTTGAATGGCTATAAAAGAGATAATTTTTATTTTAACGTATCAATAAAGTAGCACCTTCTCCAAAAATTTTCACTTTCACCTTTAAAAAAAAAGTGGTTATGATAAGTCTCAAAATATAGCAGAAAATATATATAAATAGTTGACCTAACCAGCACAAAAAGTTGTTTTAACGGCTGCTAATTGCTTATCAGTACCACATTTCGATGTCATATTAAAAGGGGTTTGATTTAAAAAAATAAATAATATGCTTGACAAGTCGGTTACAAGTTTTGCTGCAATATTTCAACAAGCTCTTTGTCTCTCTACTCATAATTTATTCTGTATATGTAATTTTATTTATAAGGAAAGTACTCAGTTTAATTATATGTAGATTATGAATATCCATTAAAGATAATTGGATACTGAAACTGGTGATTGTAAGTAATTTAAGAACAACATTGTAACAGCCGCAAACGAAGTAAACAGCTGTATGAAATGACTTTGTACTGGGATAAAAGTTGTTTATTTCTACGTCACGGATGCATTTCCATTCATGAGACTGAAGCCCACGCGATGTTACACCATTCATTTTCTTAATAAAAAAAACCGATGTAGGTCAGGTTGTGCTAAATCAATCCGGTATGAAGTTTTTTAAGACTGTTCTTTTTTACTTTACAGCCTCAATAAATAAATGTCGTGGGCGGTTTGCAAAGGTGACAATGGCAAATTACAAAATAACACCTGATGCATTGGGACTGCCGTGCTGGGATGAGATGGGAATTTAAACACTGTTTAGAATACATTTCCATCCTTCGGTTTGTGTTATCTTTCTAAACCAGGCAACAATTTATGTTTACCATTAAACACGTGCTGCAATTCAGCATAATCCTATACTTAAGGAGTTTTTTTTTACTTTTCAACCTATTCACGCATTAACTTTTAGTTATGATATAATATCGTACTAGAATCAACCAAACCAATAAAATTCAACATTTATGTAACCAATGTATCAATAATATATTGGAAAAGTTTGTCGGGGGGTGCGGTCATCAAAGAACAACATAAATAAACAAAACCATATTTATTTATTTTTAGGCATAAAATATATAAATATGGTTTTGTTTATTTATGTTGTTCTTTGCTGACCGCACCCCGTCCCCCTCGACAAACTTCTCCAATCATTAATCTATGTTCAACTATCTACACCTCATTATCAATAATATATATTTATTTAATTTTGTATTACCTATTTTTATAATAGTGTCATTCGAAATTTGTAAATACAATTAAATTCATTTAATACGATCTGCAATTTACCATATTTTTCTTATTTCAAACAAAAATAAATAAATAAACGAGTAAATCAATGTATATAATGCCCCTTGAAACTTTATAGAGCAAATGGATCGAACGAAAGTATAAAATAATACGCTATTTTTTTTTTTCGGCTGTAAGACGCATTGACAAGAACTCTCAGACACGTGTAGAATACTTTTCGACTTTCATTGAAATACCTGTAAATCTTTATTTCTCGACCATGAAATTTTGAAAATATTTTTTTTCATTTCATTAAATAAATAAATCATTGTACAACTGGCAACCAAAATATCTAAGTTGAGGTCTAAAGTGACAATTTATTTGGTAATTTCTGATGGTGTTTCAGATGGCTAAATTAATTACTATTAATGATTATTGAGTAAAAAGTTTCCAATAAAATAAAATACGAAGGTATCCAATTTGTTGAATTAATTCTATTTATAGAACGATTTATGACTTACTGTAAAACATTTTTAACCAATTAGTAAAGAAGGATATTTACCCAATTTCTTCATTTTTTTTAACAAGAATTAAATATGGATAGTATCATTTATTTATAATTATTCATTTTTTTCATCCATAATATTTCTCTCTTTTGACCATTATACAAGAGTATGATAAAAAATCATTTATATGGATTAAAATATATTATTTTGAAGTAAAGTGGCACATTGATCACCGATAAAAATACATTAGCCTACAAAGTGGACAAAATACCATTAACATTTATCAGGATGTTAAGAAGGTTCTCTAAAGGCTGTAAATGTACACGGACCTATCCTCTGTCGAGGACGGCTACCTCGCCGATGTAAACCAATGGACTGACTCCGGACGGAGCGTTCCCACGTCTCCAAGAATGGAAGAGGATGTCTTTTATGTCTAGGATCTGACCTAGCCACCACTGGGGCCGATGGGGTGTGGTGTTCCGCCTCTTCTAGTACTGAAGGATTGGGCACAGGTGATGAGCTGACTGAATAACCTGTTTTTTTTTTTTTTTTTAATATAAACATAGAATATTTAATTTAAATATTTAAACAGGTTTAATGTTTACTATTAATATTCTAAATTAATTGTTTAATTAACTAATGGTTACAAAGAAGAATTTTTTTAAAAAGACATAAGCATCAAAAAATCTAGTTTATATTAAAACAAAATATTTATAAATAATCTAAAAAACGTCCATAGCTAGAAAATGATATTGACAGCTCACTGATCGGTCTGGACTTAAACATTCCGTTTTTTTGGCTTACATCAAAAATCAAAAACTGATTATTTTAAAATTAAGAGTATTTATTTATGTTAATTATGATAAAAATATTACGTATGACGTGTTTTGTGTTAATTATTCCATCTGTGATTTAATATAATGAAACAACAATAGTTAAAAAGTAACTCATTTCATACGTTTTTAGAGTACTTAATGTCAATAAAAAAATTTACTGATTTTGAAACCTTTTTCTTGTTTTCTCATTGAAATCTAGGTTGCTTTGAATCTATTTATATTTTCTACAAACCGTGTGATGCAATAAATACATATTATCGGAAGAATTTTCTGTTAATTTTCGTTTTAATCTTTAACAAAATAGTGTTGTTTACAAAATACTTAAATCATATTTAAATCCATTTAAATATGATAATAATTTATAAAATGCAATTTAGTATTCAAAACGATTGCATTTAAAATTAAATTATCTGTAAATTAGAAATAATTATTAACTTAAGATGATAATATAAATCTTCAAACTTTTAACTCTTTCATTTAAAAACATCATGATAAATTAGAATAATTGCACACTCATTTCCATATAAACTCATCCAACATCCAATAGAATGACCATCTCATTTACATAATTTTTTTTTCTCATTTGTATATTTATATTTTGTTCATAGCAAGAATATTTCCACCAAAATATAGATATAAAATATCTGCATTTTCCTGTATTTAAAAAGAAAAAAAAATCAAAAAACGTTTTGGCATTTTTTAATTTCTACACATTAAGATTAAAAGAAACAAACTTGTTGACAGACACTAGGGTATGTGCATCAATTATTGACAGTGTACCAGTAATTGACTGGTCAACATTTGCTTTTATATACTAAACGTTTAGTGACACCGACCGTTTTAAAATTGGTACTAGCTGTAAGCCTGCTCATTTAGTGAAAATGTGATTAATGTTATTATTTTATTATATTTTTATTTTTTGTGTTATATTAGTTCAAAAGTTTACTTATTTTATTTTATCTTTATTTCTTCATGTGCATAGTTTGATTATGTTTATTTTATTTATTTTTGTTTATTTACATAAAGAGATTTTATTTATTTATATATAATTGTTTGTATTTATTTTTTTTATTTATTTCATCATAAATGTGATTATTTATCCCTATTACTTATTTCAAAAGATTTTGGTAAGTGTAATATTTATCGATAAATAAAAAAATATTAATTAATTATTTGTAATCTAAATCCTTCTTTATCTCACTAATAACTTTCTCCCAAAATGAAGTTACTAGACAACGGGAAATAAGACACTACCCTCAGACTGCACGTGCAGCCTGCTTCATATGTCATATCTTAAGGAAATGTGTTGTTTTTGTAGATTACACACTTATTTTATATTTTCCAGGTTAGTTTTCTATTTTTATTGTTCGAGCTATCTTAAAATAAACATTTCTTAAATATTTTTTCTGTAATAATTGAAATGGCAATGTCAATAACTCGGTTATAGAAAACCTATTTCCCCAACAATTGACGGAACTATCAATAATTAGAAATTTATATTTATTTTTGAATATTAACACAATGCTGTTTTAAATTTTCAATAATAATGGGTTGTTTCAGTTTTTAACAGGAGGTGTCAATAAATGGAGAATGTAGTTGTCAAAAACCGGAAGACGGATCACAACTTACTTATAGTCAACAACCACTGTTCTAGTTATTAATATCTATTTAATGGTTTCCATAAAACTGGAAATATCTATAAACAGGGATTTTGACAAAGTTAGTATTATAGACAAAAGCTAATAATTTTTAAATAAAAACAAAACATTTCCTATAACCTTATGATAGTTCATCTCGTGACCGCTAGGGGGGTATATTAGTGCTGAGATGATGTAGCAGCTCAGTTATTTAAATTATGAATATAATTTACATATATATTGTTTTTTATCTACAACAAAATTATTCATTTATTGTTTTTTTTTAATAACATTTAAGACTATATTTGTGATCAAAGGTATCTAGGAAATTTCTTTATTTATTATATATTAACATAGAATTTATTAAACCCGGTTTTCCAAGGAGCTCTCTATTAGCTCAATCTAGTGTTAAATTTTAATACAAGCAGTTTTTAAATATAAATTTGAATTTTATTTAGTATGTTTTAGGTTATGCTTTTAACTAAACAATAAGTAGATTCCTTTTATAATATATGTTGTAATATTAAATTAACATAAACTTCTCCACCAGCCAAATCCACTTGTTTCTAACCTGGCTTCTCCTTCATTACCTAATAATCCTCCTAGGCGTCTGAAAAGAAGATGGCCTCGAGATCTCCTCTAGAACTGTAATTGGAGTTCTGTCAGTGGGTAGATTCTCCACATGTTTTTATCATGTCACTATGTCACCTACAGCACATTTACTTGTTTTATATGTGGGTATACAGTTGTAAATATCAATAAATAAATTATTAAAAAAAAATTAACATATTTTTTTTTAACTAAAAAGATTTCATGTTTTTTTAAAAATTTAATCAAACATAAGTACTCGTACGTAAATCGTTTTTATAATTATTTAATTTCTTAAGATTGCTAGATTAATGAGACACTATACAATTTGTATTTTGTTTGCAAAATCTTCATGATTTTCGCATCTGTTTTGAAATTTACCGCATTTCTAATATATTTGGCTATTAGCTAATTGTTTGGCTCTTCTAATATTATATTTTTTAGTGACCTGGTGGTTTTTAAATCAAAATTGTTTTCAAAATGCTCTGTTAAAAATGAAATAACGTAAAAAGAAAAGATTTACTGTTCTTAACATATATTTGATTAAATTTTCAAAAACACAAACGGTTTCTTGTTAGGATAATATTAAATATTTTAATTTAATATTATAAAGGAAACCTAGTTTTTTTTCGAGTAAAAACATTTCCCAAGACTGGTATAAGCTGAATGGATGGATATGAAATAAAAATTTCAATTTAAAAACTGCTTATGTTAAAACTGAACCCTAGATTATTAACTATAAGTTTAGAACCAGGTTTATTTTGTGAGGTATCACCGGGCTCTAGGAATACTTTCGAAATGATTTTCGTAGTTAAGCATATTAATATTTTGCTTCAGTTAAAGGTCTTATGTTGATTGATACATAAGGAAAATAAATATGGTAAGAATATAGTCTGGGTGACGGTGAATAAAGGTTCAAAAATAGTAGAAGAAAACTATTTATTGTTAACCAACGTTTCGTCCTATTTTGTATGGCTTCGTCAGGGCTGTCAAATTGAAAGTTGTCATCATGTCCATTCAGCTTAAACTAGTTTTTGGCTATGAAATGTTTTTTACCTGAAGAAAAACTAGGTTTCCTTTATAATATTAAACTGACATATTTAATTTTATCCTTACAAGAAACCGTTAAAAACTAATCAACATATATGTTAATTACAGTAAATCTTGTTTTTTCGTAATTTAATTTTTTAACAGAGAATCTCGAAAACAGTTTTGATTTTAAAAACACCAAGTTACAAAAAAAAAGATTATTAGAAGATCCAAACAACTAATTAATAGCCTGAATAGTCCTCCAACAATCTACTTCTTATGGTCAACTATTTTCTTCCAAATAATAAATAATATAAATATTACTTTAATATCTTCAGTTTTGTAGCAATCTTTAGGTTCACAATGTTTACTGTTTTCCTCCTATGACTAAGGAGCTAAAGCTTAAAGGGAGTACAGGTAAGCAGTATAAAAAAAAAAGAAATAACTTGGAGAAAGTAGCGTAGCAAAAGGTGGTAATAAATCTAAGATGAACCGATGACGAGGTATTGTTACATCATGTGGTGCAACTGACTTAGCGTTATCAGCTGTTGACTAGTAACAGAGAGTTACATCAGCACAGCTTAGCAGGGGCCGAAGTGTCAAGATGCAAGGAGCAGAAGAGGCGTCATAAAGCCGTGTACTATTTATAAAGCTGTCGTTATCTGCTGCTAAACTCTGTTAATTTCTGTAATAAAGTTTTATACCTTTTTGATTTTAGAAAAGTGGTCCTAATTGGGAAGGTAAAGTAGACTGTGCTGGGAGCCGGCGTGGGCGAATGATTGCCACTGAGCGCCCAGCCATCGCCGTAATTGCTATACAATTTCTGGGGGAGGGGCTCGGCAAACTGATGATTTGACTCACCAATAATATCCTATTTCATTCATAACATGTTTTAGTCGTGAATCGTATAAATATGCTTTTTCCGTTGGCAAAGACAGTTTTCTTCCAGTCACTAATTATACGCGAGTGACTAGGCATTAGTGGAGGCACATTTCTAACTTTAGCTTAATAGCATCTGAAGGTTCCTATATTTACAGATTTTGTTAGAATATTAAGTCTCAGATGTTCATTTCCTTTTCTATTTATTATACTTATGCTAAAAATATTATCATTTATCTAAATGTATAGGAAAACTTTATATTTATATATATTTTGTCATTACTCTCTAATTTAATTCAAGTAGTCATTATCATAATGCCATCATTAAATAAACTGCAGATCAAAGCTATCATTTTAAGCTTTCTCTGTAATTCTATGAATGTAGAATTATATTTTATTTTATTTTTACTTTTATGCAAAAGTCAGTTAATCAAACCCTACAAATATAAGTTGTTATTTTTTTTACAAATTACGTTTTTCTTAGATAATTTTGTTTAAAAAAGGTTGGAAACTGGTTAACCTGTGAGCTAAGTTTCTGGCACTAATGTAATATTTTTTGTTTTTTCCTGTTATTTTCTTTATTTTTAATTTTCTTCCAGAACTCAGATGTTTAATTGATTGCTTATTGATGACTCAAACAGAGAGAATAAAGTAAACTCAACAAAAAAAAAAAGTAAATATTGCAAGACGATGGTCTGGGTGGTGGTGAAAAAAGTTACAAAAATAGCAGAAAAAATATTGATTAGTAATCAACGTTTCACCCTACTTCTTCAGGATTTCATCAGGATTAAATGAGAATAAGATACAAACATTGTAAGTAGCCATGGTGCCAAAATACAATGGGTTTCTATAATACAAAGTACACCAATCAATCCTTAATCGGACATATATTTTGAGTTGATATAAAAACCAATTTTCTTTTTTCTACGTTTTCCTTTAACAATCAATAATTGTTTATTCACTAAATAAAATCTATTTTAACTATTTTTTTCTATTTGAAAATTTATTTTACATAATTCTATTTATTTTACAATTTTATTTTTATTTTTTCACTCTCTCATACTTCTCGTTTCCAGTGGCCCGTAACCCACGTTTCATCCCTTAAACAAATTAAAAGAATTTATAATTAGTTTGCAATATAAAAACAAATCAAAGGCACAATAGTTACATCAGTATATCAGTAAAAAAAATAATAATAAATTAATAAAAAACTAATACATAGATTTAAAAAGCTAAAATTTGGTTGAAAGAAATAAAAAATGAAAAATAAGTTAAAACACAAATAAGCTAAACAAAAAAAAAAACATAATAAATAATTTTAGAGCAAATTCCCATGCAGATACCCAGGGAGTCCAAAATAATATTTTCCGCCAAGATCGTTATATCCCTTATGCTAAAACCTAGTTTTTGTTTTATTTGTTATTGTTCCGCAAGATCTAAACCATAGGCCTCTCTGAGTGAACTCTCTCTCCAAAGGTCCCGCAGAATTTTTCTTTTAGCAAATTTATCATAATTTTCTTTCCTTCCCCTTCCCCCTCTACCCACCTGATCAGGACCATTATTCTCAAATCTCACCGTCGGGTCCAAGACCAGAGCCGTGGTTCCGGTTTTACAGAACGAAAAAATATCTGCGTGTTTCACGGATCCGTCGATATCAACACAACGAACGTAACGAAATTATTTTTTTCCAAGGAATTTCACCAATTCATCTTTGTCCATGTGGTGTCAGAGTGTTAGAAGGAGGGAGTCCTGGGGGCATTTTCCTAGCACACGGGCTGATGTTTCAGCCGCATTTGTGACAGAGGGACCCGAAAGCACCTGCTTTACACATATCTATTAGCATTCAGAGGATTTTTTAACACAAATACCCTGCCACCTGCAATTGGCCCATTCATCGAAAGCATTTTCACGCAACGACTGCCATAGAGCTCTCACACTTCAGTAGTCCTGATCTTTCAGTAGATACTGCGATTACGAAGAAAGATACAAATTACCTTTCACAAAGATGTGCAATTACGAACATTCGACAGTCTCTGGGAAATGGTCCAATGCCGAAGAGGAGCCATTGACAGCTGATCAAACCCAATCCTCGGGTCGTATAACATCGCCAACGAGGTGTTAGCAAGGCAGCCCGATGATGACCTAGATACTCCTGCGGATATTGATATCAATACCCTCTAATACAGCAGGTCGTATCTTTATAAGGGTCGAAGTCTAGAGAGGGTATGTAAGGCCCGAGAACAAGTATTGATTAACAACGTTGATCTTATGATCTGGCTTGAGCAAGCAGGAGCTCGCTAATTTATTAAGGTTATTATTCAATTTCGTCACTGTCTGTATATAAATACTGTAATAAATACAAGCTCTCCTGAGAATGTACATCCTAGATATCTTATGGTGTCTTCGACTTCGGCCGTTTGGATGACATCTGCATTCTCAAGGGAGAGCTTCGTTGACCGCTACTTCCTTTGTCCATAATAATACTCACACTTTTCTGCGGATTTACAGCCAATATAATCAATAAATGAAAAATAAAAAAATGCCCTGAGGCACCCTTCGCGAGACATTGATCTGGCTAGTTACATAGGTTCCTATACTAATTTTGACTTTATTGGAGTTCTAGAGAGCCGCGATCACATTTGTGAGGTTAGGTGAGACCCCTCTTGCCTTCAGTGAGCTTACTATGTGCCTATGACCAATCTTATTAATTATTAAAACTTTGGGAATATACATAGAAAGTTATAAAACGATGATTTATGAATGAAAAACGTAGTAAAATAAAAAACATGCATTACTTGAGTAATGACTAGTGAAATAATAATATATAGAAGTTGTAATAAATGTACAATTAAAAGAAAAATTGAGAAAGAACATGAGGTGTAAGCATGGTACAATAAAAAATCAAGCGGATAAATAAATGTAGGTAAATGGGTAAATAAGGAATAGTGAAGGGTAATGAAATAGAAATATATCAGCTTCTTATCTAAGTCTAGAAATGAAAGTGGTAATTAAGATAGAGAGATATTTATGGGACTAGGATATCTAACTCCTTATAAGATATTAATGTAAGAATGAATAAAACTTAGTTCGATACATAGTTTGCTTTAACATTGAAGTTGTTATCAACTACAATATCTTCAAAGTAAGTCGGTCGCAATTTCCTTATGTATAATATGTAGTTTGTTTTACAAATATATTATCTTAGCATGGAAAATATCCGTAAAAAAAAACAAAAACAATCCAGCTCTTTACGTTTTGTTTTCTATGATGATAGGGTTTAAGGTGTATGGGGTATCGGCACTTAATGTTTGAGCTTCAGTATACTGTTCCCCCAACCTGGAGGACCAGTGGCTATCTGTGATACTATGACCGGGCAAAGGGGCCGCCACAAGCGGTAAAGGGGATAAAATCATTATGGTGGGGATAATGAATAATATCATTCCAGCATTCATGAGCTTCACTAAGTTCATTATATTTCAGATCTTTAATGATACAAATTATATATTCTTTATTATGAGGCGTAAATAATTGACTGTAGATTAATATGGGAAGAAGGTGGGGATGCAGTAAGAAAAAAATACTCGAATAAACGAAACTTATTTATTTGTGCCGACGTTTCGACACGAATAAACCTGAAAATAATCTTACTATAAAACTCTAAACATAAAATTATACAAATACATTAATGGATGTCCATTAAAACTCAATAGAATCATTAAATATTTTCCTAATAATTGAACTAAATGGAATCTCTGCTAATGATAGCATATACTGCTAGGATCTAAAAATAATAGCAACAGCCAGTACCAATAGATCACAAGATTGTGACTGACGAACGTTCAGCAATATGATTCCCAGCTATACTTTACCTGGTGTACTTTCACTAGCTTTCATAAATAAAGAAATAAAAGAGATATTGTGACAGTTCGTGGAGGACATTAAATCGCTCTTTCACGATCAATAAAGAAGCCGACAAAAAAGCCAGGAGCAGCGAGCACAACAGATATGTCATGGAAGTATTGGCCAACCGGTTGCATTTCCTTTTCCATCGCCGATGCATCACTGACAAGGCTGCCTTAAAAGTAAACAGAGCAGAGGATGGTGAAACTGCAAATGTCAGAGCTGGCTGGGATCGTTATCCTGGATTTGCAAAGAGTTAATTTATCAGGATTACTCAGGGGAGAAGTCGATGGTCTCATAGTGGTTATTGCCGGGGCTATAGTTTATTAGATTATGAAGAGGGTTGGCGGGTTTAACGGACCTGTAGACCATATGAGATTGCATACATTTTTTAACATGTTTTAAATTTAATTAATGGAATAGAATATATTTTAATTGTGATAGACAAACTCTTGTAAAAATTCTTTACACAAGATACAATTATTAAACAAAATCTGAGTCTAGTGCTCCATTACAAAGACAATAAACTAAAGATAAAACAAGTGCTCCATTGCAAAACAATAAACAAAAAATAAAACAAACTGGATAATACAAAACTATTGACATAATATTCATTACTCCGTTATATTAAACTTAAAATAATGAGAATTATAAGTGCAAATATTAATTGGCTTCGAGAACTATTTGCATACTACTATTTATATGCCACTTACAAAATCAAACTTATTACAGATTGTTACAAAATAAATATAGATGCTGTCAATTTAGCTTCACTATCAATGTTCAATATATTTTGGATGTTTTGTAGGTCACAAGATACGGATATGGGTGGCTTTAATATATATTGTCTATTTTCTTTAAAGGTTGGACAATATAGGAGGATGTGGTTCAAACTATTATTGAAATAACTTGCAAAATGGACAGAGTTTGTTTGACATGAAAGTGGAGGTTTTGCTTCCGTGGTATAGTTTGATGTGCTCCGGGTTTCCTACTCTTAGTTGGCTGATACAACTTATTTTTTTCTACTTTAGCTATATATTAGATATGCTTCATGTTTGAGATTGAAACTGCAGAGTGATCAGTATATGGGGTTAATGTTTTAGTTCAATGCTCAGTTAATATCAGTCGAGAAGCTGTGGTTCAGGATCTTTTCAAGAATATCGCTTTTATATATTCCGTACAGATGTCTGCTAGCACTCATATTATATTTAGTTAAATTTACTATAAAATATTTTATAACGGTTATCTTTGTAGGAGTTTTAATGATATTTGAAAAAATAAATTTCACAAAATGTTAATTTCTAGTTGTTTTTAAAAAATTTACCTTTAGAACCATAGGACGTACACATGTCTGTCAGCACTCAAACTAAAGGTAATTTAATTTACTATAAAGTAATTAATTACACGTATCTTTGTAGGTGTAGTAGTTTTTATGATATTCGCATTGGAGTATAAATTTTATACACGAAACTTTGTCCGAACAATAAGTCAATTTATTTTAGCAAATATCATGAAAACAACTACTCCTACGAAGATAAACTACTTTATAGTCTGTTAAATAAGCTTTAATTTGAGTGCTAATAGATATCTGTACGTCAAATACTTCTTGAAATATAGATTTCTCAAAATAAATTTACTAATTACTCATCTTTCAGTACCTTCTGCGATACATTTTTATGAAATTTTGCTTTCTAAAAAGCTATATTTCGGGAACTATTTAACGTAAATAGCTCTATTAAGGCTAATATTTTTAGCGAATTTACTCTACTTTAAACGATGTTTGTTTATTTAGTTTTCCTATTGTTGTGGATAGTTTTAAAGATATAGAGCTCCGAATGAATAATTAATTTATTTAGCCCCCCCCTCGTATCAATACTAGGCAAACTCATCGTTATGAATTAGTAACTATATATAGTTTTCATTAAAGTAATAAAAAATTTGGGTGAAATAACTGCCTTTTTTCTTCTCCTCTTGGGCTCTTGTACTCTTCCTTCTTTTTCTTTCCTCGTTACACTCCATCAGTACTTTGAAGTCGCTCAAAGATACGGTAATAAACAAGATGTCTTAAAAAGTAAAAAAACTGTAAGACTAAACAATTTACATTTCACTGACCCAAGTGCATTTGCGCTGCGTCTTTAGCAGACAGAGGCGAGTTCATCAATATTTACTATAAAAAGAAGGGGGTTCAGTGAGTTACCTTGTTTTATGTCCTTCAACAAGCATAATATTTATTATTCCAAGCCATTTAGGTACACATGTTTCTGCTACTAGCAAAATATTTGATATTCAAAATCCACTACTTCGCTTATGTATTGCTTATATTCAGTATCAATTCTATCTTTGTTTTCCTTGAAAAGATCAAATCGTTTTTAGCTTATCTAACAAAAGACAAAATAAAATAAACAATAATATATCTTGTTTTATCTAACATATTCTGTAGATATAGGCTCCGTATATAAGAATTACTTTTTGGCAGCCCTGTAAGCTTTAGGACGACCCCTGTAGAGCAATTATGGGAATACATCCGATTCACAATGAAATATCAATTTTCTTTCCTTCATATGTACTATTAAAGTAAAGAACTGATATTTTAACGTTTTGTACCATGGATTTTATTCTCTTACGACAAAGCATTGGTCCTAAAATATATGCAATTATTTACCAAATATAAAAGGTTATACACAAGCTATAGTGACCAATATACTTAGTAGAAATATTTTCATGCCAAGAAGTTACATTTATTTCATCGTGAATAAAAATCTGTATATTACCATTAATTATTGACAGCAATATTTAACTTTTTTTTAAAGTTTTCTAATCCTTGTCTTATAAGAAATTTGTACTGGGTGGCAAATGTATATATTATGAATTAATAAAAAAAGAAAAATGAAAAAACAAGATAATTTGCAAACTGAACTTGAATGAAGTTCAACAAAATTTCACAAATATGGTATTGCCATGATATCCAAAGTTAGGGACAGGTTTTTTTTTTTCCCAACACAACTCTAATCTCAGGTGTACTTAAGGTAATAGATTTCCTGCCTACTCTTAGCATCACAGTTGGGCTATCTCCAGAGATAGCCTAATAATCCAGAAACCACTGAGAGCTAAGAACAGGTAGCTGAGTAGTCAATGTTACTTAGAGCACTTTGGTCTGATCTGATATCTCCTATAGAGATACATTTATCCGGCGGCTTTGCAATTGATATCCTACTTTGATTAAACAAATGTATCATTTAAAATCTCTGACTATAGATATCGTACTAATGCTTTTATCTCTTATTACTATTTATCAAAGATTTTATTCTCACATTTCTCTTTAATCTAGCCCAAGAATTTGTCATTGAAAGGTAATTTATGTTTGAAAATTTTGAATTGTAAGGAAACACGAGTTTATTAAATTTAATACAATGAAATAATACTAATTTATTCTCGGACTTATTATTAACATATCATTATTGACATTGTGTTTCATATTTATGCCTGGTTTACTGGAGGGAGGGGATAAGACTAGGTTAATAGGGGGCATTTTCGGATAAGGAGAGGCTCCTATGCCATCCCTCATCCGGTGTACCTGAAAGATTGCATGACTTTGTCGCTAAACGGATTAAACATTGATTTCTGGGGGCTCAGGTACCTAGCTACGATGATCATTTATGAAGGCCTGGTCTTGAGTGTTGGGAGTCGAAACCTTACGCTACAGCGGAAGAAATGAATGACCTCTAGTCAGAGATCGGCTCTTCTTATGGCCATGAAGATATATAGGACGAAGTTGCATAAGGCTCTGGCCGAAGCGATGTCTCTGGACTTTTTCCCTAGGAGGATGCTCTGAAATATGATGTCAAGAGGCAGATGCTTTGGTGCTACTAGAGGGAATTCGGAAGAGGATCGGTGAGACCCCAAACATATAGAAGTAGTTTCTGGCAGAGGATTCATTTGAACAGTGGAATGGACGGTATGAACGCTAGCTAGAAGGGTGCCAATAAGGAATAGGGGGGGGGAAGTTTTCCTCACCGTTCATTCAAAAATGAGATGGGGGTTAGTACTTCCTAGTAATAGAGGATAGTTCTTAGTAGATCCTGACAAGACATGAGAGGCAGAAAGCTGCAAAGATTTGGAAAAAAACTTCGATTCCCGGAACCCCAGGTGCAATATCTCCAAAGTAGCAGGGTAAGTGAAGAGAAGGCATTCTGACGGTTGCGTACCTGAAGGGATGCAGTTGGATAAAGTCCAGCCCCATCAGAAAGGTGCTCAACTGAGCGCTGGTCTGCACCATAGTTCAAATATACAAAATTGATGTTCCAATAAATTAAAAAGTCTATAATATAGCAAATTGTTGATTATTGGCAGCATTGGCTGCGCAATATTCAAGCACAGCTAGTTACATGTATGCTTAAAGGTTACTGCATAGTTATTAAAGAAGAAACTGTACGTCTAATTAAGGTATTAAAAGAATGCGCGATACAGACTCTCAGAAATTGTATCCGGTAATTATGATTTAAATTATTTTTATCTAGAAATTAAAGGAATCTCGAAGTGAGGTTAGATGAAGAACGAGTGATCAGAACAAGTCTTCAAATGATGAACGAAACATGTGCTTTACTGACCCATTTTTATAAGAGACCAAATTCTGAGTTGATTACGAAAATGTTAAGAGAGCAGTCAAAATTTTCATTTTATTTTTACTTTTAAGTTTACAATTAATTACTCTAGTTCTATATTTGCAATTCAATCACTCATTACTGTTCTTATTATAAATTAGTTTTCCATTCATCTATATTTATATTTTCTTGACTTAGTTTCTTTCTTTTTATATAACTTTTTACTCCCTTTCTATTTATATTCTAATTGATTATTTACTATTTGATTATTCTATTGTTGTAAGATAAGACATACAATGTTTGTTTCTTATTCTTATTCAGCAGTGACGAAGCTCCGCATAGTTGGGTAAAACGATGATTATCAATACGTAATTTTCTTACGTATAATTTCAATAAGTTTTATTAACTTATATAAACTAAAACAGGAATGTGTCCTTCTGAAAGCTATGTTTCGAAATGATAACCAATTGAGTACACTGAGGTAAGAAAAAATATAGCATTTATGACAGATACAGAAAATATATGTATCGACCACATGTGGGTTGATTATCAGACAGAACAACAACCTTCAAAAGACCTTTGGCACGCCCACTTTCGAACAATGGGTGTTGAATAGTAAATTTAGATTAATTTCACATTCATTATCATTCTTTAATCTCAACCTAATTAGCATTAATCATATTGCATGATGTTTAAGAAATATTGTTCAGCAATTAGTTCTTATGAAGGAGAACAATTAAGACATTGTTGAATTTTCATTGACGTATTTAACTTTCCTATTAGTTTTTTTTTTTTTTTTTTCGGAATGCCTACTAAAATATTTCTTGAAAATTACTTAATAATATTATCAATAAAAACAGTTCCTAGATTTGATAATTTCTTTCCATGAATGATAGAAATACCGCTCTGTGGAAAGATAGAGAAAAGAAGAGGGAGATGGGAGAGGAATACTGACAGTAGAAGGGTGAGAAGACGGATCCCTAAAGTATTTGAAGTATTCAAGCCTGTTTCCTTTTCTGCTTGCGATTGAATTGCAAATTTGATATGCCCAGAAGCCGCTAAAGCTCCGAGTAAAATGGTCTAAGTGCTTTAGATTTATTTCTTTTAGTCTCTTATGTGAATGCTTAAAAACTTTTTTATAAACATTAGTATCACCCGTAAGGAATTTATATAAGTTTCTTTCAGCCCGAGATCCGTGAAGAGGGAATGAGAAAAATCGAATCTAGAGATGACTAGACGGACGGGGTGCTAAGTAACATGTTAAATACTACAAGCAAAATGTTATGGAGTCCTTTCCAGAAACATTTAAAAATACTTAAACTGACATTACCATTCCTGATCCTATTATGTTACAGCGATTGACATTACCCTTCATTCTTCGAAATATGAATGAGAGAGATTTTTCCTTGTGAAAACTTACTTATCTCAGGAACAATCAGACTGTTCAGTCCACAGGAGTATCAGTCTTTTAGTTTGTTCTATCGTTGAAATGTATAGCCATAAGGACTGAGGGGGGAGTGGGAGGCGCCATATAGTGCCATGATATCCACGTAACCTCAGCACCACCTAGGGAGTAAGCTGAGAATCTGAATCTAATATAGCGAATCCCTGACCTTTAACGTCCTGTTAGGTTGTTAGCTAGCGGATTTTTAAGGTATTACGGTCAACTGAAGACATGTCTGGCTAAGAAGTCGGTACCGAGCGTGGTGGACGGAGCACGAGGCCAGAGACTGACCATCTTTCTACGTTGAGCAAAAGCGGCACATTATTCATCAGGTGATCATTATCACGCAAGTACCCAGTAACACAAGTAAGGACATTTCCGTCTTCTACAAACGCAAATCATCTTCACACCTCACCAATAGACTATTTTTTCCATATCTAAATTATAATTAACCTTACTAACATTATTATAATATTTATTATAT
>NW_027109834.1:157480-167029 GCF_000696795.3 Halyomorpha halys
ATTAATATATAATTTATATTATAACCTTACTAACATTATTTTGTTATTAGGGCTCCCCCCCTCCACTGGTTATTTTACTTTATTCTAATATATCAGTTTATCTCAGTATCACTTTTTTTTCTCTAACTAACCCCCTTCTGATATGGAACACTCAAAAACCTTGACTTGGATGTAACTCCTTCATAATTTAAAATTTGAGGAAGGATCCAGTCAAGACACAGACTGACTGATGTTCAGTAGTGCTCAATAATAAGCTTGTTCTTGAGCCTAATGTGGATTATAATGATATTTTTCAAAGAAATAAGGCAAGGTATTTGTGGTTTATGGTTTTTGAAAACAAATTAAAAAATGTTTAGGAAATCTTTTTTCTCGGATAAAATAAAAAGTGCAGAAGTATGAGGATTTTAAAAACTACAAAATGACTGGTGCGTTGTGTGAAACCCATAAATTTAACTTATCGTTTTACTTTGAATTTAAATTAATACTTGTTATTTTCTAAGTGGTAACGTTATGCATTACTATATAGCTTTTGATGCACATAGCTATTGAGTACCGAAATTTATTGCTTCAAATACTTTTGAAATTTAACAAGTTATTTCTTTATTATCATTTATTAACGATTTCCTCATATAGAAAGATGAAACTGCCAACCTTTAAGAACTTTTCCAAAACCTGTCTTAAAATGCTTTCTGGTATATTTATCCATAACAGGCTTCTCAGAATTTCGTTGACACCTGCAACCGAAGGCCGCTAAGTTGAGAATCGAGGAGATGAATGGGGTATATTTAAAGGCTAGGGGAGCCTTGGAACGCCCACCTGGCTACGCGCTCATTGAGTAGGTCCCATTCACCTGGCCCACGCCCCGCCCTCCATTCAGCTCTCTGTCGGGTGTGGGCAGTCCTATCCCAAATCCACCGATAAATACACATGTATCGCTTTTAGGGCAAACATTTCCACATACCTTGGAGACGACATTACACCCAGATCTGGCCTTTGGTGTAGTCGTCGCCGATATCAGTAGGGAATGGGGTGACTGATAAAGGACATAGGAAAGTACTCTTCCTTGTATTATATCCTCGGCGGCATGTTGAGAACAAAGAAAAGGTAGTATTTCGGAAAGATAGTGCCCATCGAAGTAGATACATGGCCTTCGAGAATTATTAACCTATGAACAGTCAGCTTTACATTTTTAACTGATATCATCTCTTGTCTTTTGAATAATTTATTAATTATGTTACAACGTTTTACACTTTACGCCGTTTAAGATATTTCCAAATAAAGAGAAAAGGAATAATTACGTCATTTTAGGAAAGTAAAGGAGAATTACACTGCTATTATTTGGATAAGAAGGGATACCTAACAATAAAATAGGAAGTGGGAAGTGTTAAAAAATAACAGACCCTTATTATTTCATAACTGCAAGCAATCATGCACAAGCATACTGGATACTTCTTGGCCATGGTTCAATTATATTTCTAATTGCATAGGCTTAAAAAACTTGTGGAGCCACCCTTAAAATAGTTTAATAGGAACAAAAAATATACAAACAATTATTTTAAACCAATTTTTGTTTACACTCATGAAGTTGCGTCTTTTAGAAATGAAGGAATTGGTGCTGGAGGGTCAAGCAGAATTAGAAATAGTTATTTCAATATCCTTTTGCTGTTTCAATAATTTCACTACTAATCTCATCTATATGATAAACCCGTTATTTTTTCTAATGAAGCAAGAAATACTAAAGTAGTTATATGTAAATAATGAGTCTATATAATCCTTATAGTTTACCTGACACTAAATACGATAATTAATTTACAAGATTATATCATTACATTTTGAAAAGGTCCATGAATAGATTAGTATTTATCTGATTTATTGGCTACAACTAAAATCCTATGCAAGGCTGTTATTGTAGCACTCATTAACACTAAACGTCACCCCACATAGGAACGTGAGAGTCACCCACATCGTGTTGTTTGGCCTTGTTGCGAAAGACATCAGCCTAGTTTAACACTAGTCTCTTAGGCATTTCCTGTTTTCCAGTTTATATTTTTTATAGTTGATGTCAACAAGCCATAATTGATCTCTTAACCATCCCGTTCTTCCGTTTACATATGCATGTAATCTCACATAATATGTCATATATTATGCTAGTTTAACTAATTCATTCCTTTAGCAGAAAGAAAAACTATATCCAAGAGAGTTAGTGTTGGCAATCAATATTTTAATTTTCCGAGAAGAAGTTTCTCGAATGATGGACATGTAATATATTTTAGCAAATACCAACGTAGCATGAACAAATATGTACCATAATAACTGATTTTCATACGTTTTAGTTTCAAAACGTGAGGAAAACGGGATGTGCAAATTAACTTCGTGCCACCATTTCAGCCAGCATCATCATCTTACTGGCCCCAATTTAAATAAGTTAACTATGTCTCACTACAAAACATAATTGCTTATTGTTTTATTTAAAAGTTTTCATGACTTCATGTGGAAAATTTATTTTCTACAATAAGTAGGTTTCGTGTGATTTACATCATTTTTACTATTTTCTATTATTGCATACGTCATTATAATTACTCAAAAAAGTGTTGTCTTCGATTTTGGTTCAAATAATTCGAAACTAGATTCAAAATATATGTACATGTATTTATTTTTTTGTGTGTAAAATTTTAGTTTATCGTATATTCATTATTTTATTTTATTTGTTTGCTAAAATCAGCATAGTTAATTGTACAGTCTAATTTTTTTAAATTTTTAGTTGGAAAATAACAATAGTACATTTTTTTTACCAAGGAAGATACAAGTTTCTCCTCCTCCTAAGAAGCTTCTAAAATATAAAACTTCCAGTTTTGTCAAAAGTTTGTGTTAGTCGACAAAAAAGGTTAGTGTTGTTCCGAAGAAAAATAATTATTCTTATCCTACTGGTGATTGAATAATAACATTTGGAGTATATTCCTATTGTAATCAATGGTAAAGAATACGAAACATCAGACCATGTGTGATATTTCTTATAATTTCTGGATGGTTTAGTATTGAATAACCCACCCCATATGCTAAATCGATAGCTAAGAAGTGATATTTCGTTTTCATAAAATTTCATTCATGGAAAATTTATTTTCTACAATAAATAGGTTTTGTATGATTTATATCATTTTTAATATTTTCTATTATAGCATAAGTCATTATAATTACTCAAAAAAAGGGTTCCTTAGTGTGATATTCAAAAATTAGTGTGATATTTCTTACAATTTATGGATGGTTTAGTATTGAATAACCCACCTCATATGCTAAATCGATAGTTAAGAAGTGATATTTCGTTTTCATAAAATTTCATTCATTTAAAATATAAATTGGTGTTAAAATTCATTGTACTACAATTAATCAAACTTTTATTGGAAAGCTTTCTATCAGGAAAAAAACAACAACAAAAAGCATGAATGAATTTTTCAATGATAAAAAATATATCTCAACCTTAAGAAAATTGAAAAGCAAGATATTGTGGAGTGTGGAAAGTAACAACAAATCCATTCAAAAGTGTAAAGAAAAAAAAATCACCCATATAACTAAAGGCTAAATTTAATAAAAAAATATAAAAATGATAAACTAGAGCTTAGAAAATATATGGATTTTTCATAATACTCAATGTAGAATTATGTCAAGTGCAACTTTTAAAACATACCTTTGACATATTTATTCAACTTACCTATTCAATTTTTATTCATTTTCCATCTTTTTAAAATTATTATTCATTCCTGAATTCTTTTTACCAATGAATAATGACTAAATAGGATTTGATGAAAAATTTTGAGCGTTACTTGTTTCTTAATAAATAAGTAATTCTTCAACGGGTGTGTGAAAATTAATAAATTTTAGCTTCTGCTACAAAATCTAATCTAAGTCAATAGAAAATGATTAGAAGAGTGCTTTAAGTGTCCCCCTCAAATTAACGATGACTGAACATAAACAAAAAAGAAACCATTCCATTTAGCTCCCTGAGAAATAGAAAACTCTTATCTAAGAATAAGGCAGAGGTTTTATTGTATGTTAATGTAGGGTGCCTTGACTCGGGATTATTTCTCCCTCCCTTCCTACGCCTTAGGATTGCAACATTTAGGGATTTATTTCCTTTAAAGTAATGAGGGCATCAACTTAATTATTAGTTAATATATACTATAATAGTAAAAAAAAATATTTTTAACAAATTAAATTTGATCTATAGTCGCAATAATTGTTATCTCATTTATTTTCGGAATCATAGATAGGAAATAATTCACAAAGACTTTACGAGGGTATATGAAAAAATAAAATTTGAAAATAGAAATTGGAAATGCTTATCATTAATAATAACTTCCCAATTTTATGTTTTTTATTTTTTTTTTTTTTATTTTTTAAGATTAAAGAAGAAATATCATTTACTTCGAAAGTGGAAAAACATAAAATTTTGAGAAATTTTACATTGACATGAAATGTCATGAGATTACTATTTATTTATATTTACTGAACTTTACCATTTCAGATTTTCTTCTAATTTTGTACACACAGTGTGCAGGTATCTTAGCCTTTCTTAGCCTTTTTTGAACAAGACTAGTAAGTCTATTTGTATTAAATGATAACCCAGAGGAGCCGCTATTTTTTTACATTTATCAAAAGGGTTTCGCCATTTACTATTTATATCGAAAGGGTTAAAAAAGTTTGGAACCTCTGGTCTCGAATATACTAGGAAGAATAAGTCGGTAAAGAGATTAAGAAAAAACTTAATATGCCTCCCAGGAACATGTTCCAAACCATATGATAATCAGTATCTTAACATCCCTGGATTTTAATTATCTGCAACATATTAATATAATTTTTTCTAGCAGAATTCAGTGATTGAAAGGAATTATATGAGAAAAAATATTAGGTAAATTTATGGTAGTATAATATGCAAATAATAAAAATGAATTAATTAATAGAATATAGAAATTAATTTGGTAATTTCACCTCGTTTTTTTTTATATAAGATATTGGATTGAATTTCTTATATTGTGATCAAAGAGCACCCCTTTATTCTTTTCTTTTAATTACCTAATTTCTTCCGACGTTTCAAGGCATTTCCACTTTTTCAGGATATTCTGTTGTTTTTTTTAATACTGAAATTCTCTGCGCTCGTAGTATTTCTTCATTTAAAATGTAAAAGGGGAAGAATCCTTAAGAAAAATTTAGTATGAGGCTAAAAAAAAATGTTAAAAAATTGATTACAGGAGTTTATAAACAAAAAAATAAAATCTTTCAACAGATATTATATTAAAAACTCATGATATCCTGAGAATGGGTTAATACCCGAAACTATAAAGGAGATAAGTACTTATTTAAATCAAAAGAATAAAACAACGTTCGTTAATAGAAGAATTTTATAATTGTACGAAATATTGAAATGAAATTTATCTTAAGGATTCCCTTTTCTGAATATACATATATCTTTCGATCCCAAGACGGATCCAATCCTCCAAAAAAGAGGACACGCCCACGAATACCGCCGAGACGTGGCCCGTGGGTGTGGAAGATGTGCCATGGACCAGTCCTAAAGAATTAGCATCCAGGTTACGCAAAGGACCGGAAGTTGTGAAAGGATATAATTACACCTGAGAGAGTACTATGATAACGGTAAAGCCTTAACAAGAAAGAAGTATATAAATTGTACAAGAAAGTTGAGTCTCTCCCTCAGGGGATCTTCCTGGACGGCCGTGCATGTTTGTTATTTTTAAAGGCAAGACTTAAGTTTTTTTGATTTTCATTGGTTGAAAATCTTTAAGGGCTGTACCCAACTCAATTATTTGGCTTTCCTATCTCATAACGGACTAATTCTGACAGTTAATTAACCTTTTGCTAATTCAATTTTTACTTTAAATATTTGGAGGGCTAGGTCTGCGATTATCTCTTAGCTTTTGTTAATATTTTCCAACTAATTGGATTTGTACTTAGTCATTAGCGTATATTTCTTAACTATTAATAGTTTAAATAGATCGACCTTGCTTAAAACTATTTATATCATCCTTATTATGATATAACTAGAGTAAACTTATTGTTATAATTACAGTGACAATTCCATAAAGGCCTTACTATATTAATATATATCTGGTAACATCTCCTCAAATCGGGAAAACACCAAGAAGCTCATTGTGGCAGTTGAATACACTGTTTTAAATTATTCCTAGTTCAAAGTAGCTACAAACTGCCTAGCATTAAGACTAAGAAAACAAATACTTGCTATCTAGATCTACTCTACAAGCAAGAGTACCAGATTAGCAAAATAAACGTAGGTGCAAATATTATAAATAAGTTCATACAGCTTATCTGGAAATATTTATGAAATCCGATACAAATTTTATCAATCGCTACCTTAGTGCTCCATTGCTTCATATTTTCTGGTTTTATAGTCTTTCTGCCATCATTAATTTATTTTGAAAACACATAACTGATTTTATAAGACCCCCGGAACCAATGTTTAACGATCTAAGTTCACATGTAAAAGGTTTATAGGTTTCCATATTTTGTTAACACATTAAGTCGTAATATTGTTCCTAAAACAAAAATATCTATATTTTTTCTTTATTACTTTCAATAATGAAGCATTTTAATCGATAAAAACAATTTTAAACTCACACCTCAAATTTTGAGTTTTTATTTTTCAAGTAACGTAGTTCATTAAGCCCACTTGTTCCTAACCTTGCTTCCTCTCTAATACCTCATAATCCTCCTAAGCATCTGAGAAGAAGAGGGTCTCGAGACCTTCTACTCTACAAATGTTATTAGACTTTTCCACAAGACTGTTTCATGTACATTACATTTCTTTGTTGTATATTCATTTAATTAATACGGTTATAAATTTTAATGAATAAAAAAAGTTACGTAAAATTCAAAAAGCGAATTAAATATTGCAAAATACTGGTTTTAGATATAAAGTTTACATTATGTCAAATCCATAACATACTAAAACTATGTTGTTTGTTTGACTATCCACAGCTATATCTGAACTAATTCGTTCAGTTCTAGCCCCTACTCATATATTATATTTTCTCAAGTATCTGAAATGTAATTTTTACCTAGATATAATTGGAGAGTACACGTTGTTTTCTGAAAAAAAAATTAATTAGAACAAAAAAAGTAAAAGCTTTAAAAAAATATTTATATAATTATATAATATTACATCTTCTCTTTTATCCAATTAAATAATTTTCATTCAGATTTATTTAACAGTCACTTATTAAACTTAAATAAAATTCCGAACACTTTTCCTTTGTAGGGTAATATATAAATAAATTTCAACTATGATTAAAGTTTATTTTTAATTTCTTAATGCGACCACAGAACAATGACAGTGATGTGAGAATCAACAAAGGTGGGAGAAAGTTAATCACAGCCTAATTTCAGTTTCGTACCGAATACATACATCAAATTGTGACATCACCTGGTTATTGCGTTGCCAAATAAGAGACCTTTTGCAAGAGGACCAGGCCCATCAACGTCTTCGTGTCGTCTACTTCGCGGGCTGTATTAGTCACAGGAAATCGCTCTTCGATCCGATAGCTGAAACTGATAAGGACAGTCTTCGCATCTAAAATATGCTAATGAACGCGTGTAAATCACTATCATATCGGAGTATATATACTAACCAAGACAATTTTTATTATTCCAATTCTTTAACAAGATCAGATCTTTATGGTTGATGTTTTATGTTTTAAGAACATCTCTCCTGAAGATCTCATCTTAGATTTAAATAACCTAAGTAGGCTATACAATCTACAAAAACACATTTTATGTTATATTTTAGAATTGAGATATAATTTATAATAACATAATAGGGAAGAAGGTGGATTTGTAGAAATGTATTTTATTTATTAAAAGGAAGATGGGTGCGCTAAAATAAAACTCAAATAGTCGTGAAACTATTTATTATTTTGCCTTACGTCGCAGGGCTTCATCAAGGCTAAAAAAGATACCAAAACTTAAATGATGTGAGCATAAATAAACAAAGTAAATGAAAAATTAAAAAGATGTACAATGAAACGTAAAAACTAAATAAGAATAATAAAATCCTTTAGACTATTAATGAAAACGGAAATATAAAATACAGTACCCACAAAATATGGAAAAAAGGGAATAAGAGTAAAATCAAGAATAAAATAAGATAATGAGCAAGATAGGAAACTTACCTAAGGAACATCTTTTAATATGGAATTCATCAGTAACCAGGTCCGAGGATTTCGCGATTTGCAATGGGACTAGTTACTATTGAAGATAATTGAGGCTCCACCTGTTTTTAGTTGTCTACATGCGCCTGTTATGAAGAAACTTTCGACATTGATTTTCAGTTTTTCTAATGTTTTTAGAGGCTAGTGTAGGCTGTGATACTTTTTGTAGCATGCGTTTGTTATAAAATAGTTCTTATCAATACTTAAAATAAGTAATTACACTCTCATTCAGTGTAGTAATGGAACTTTTTACAATGATTATGTTGTATGTAATATGGAACTTTTTACAATAATTATGTTGTATGTAATATGGAACTTTTTACAATGATTATGTTGTATGTAATATGGAACTCCTCTTTTAAAATGTATATGCAATAATGTGAGTCAGGGTAAGTGCACTATGCCAATTTTAAGTAAATATGATAAATTTGTTCCAAATTACGAAAGATGGTTGCTTTTCCAACAAAATTAAATTGAGATAAATCCCTATTTAGGCACTATGCACTTACCCTGACGAATTCAAATATTATTTTAATTTTAATTCAAATACGCAATGCATGTATTGTTTTGCCGTGTACGGGGCTCGGGGTTTCTAAGCCCGACTAGGGGTTCCCCATACAGGTATTATATTGAAATTTATTCATATATTAATGTAATATATGTATCTGTATTTATATATTTATATTATGTATCTCTATCAGTTCCTGATGGGAACCGACTGAAAAGGGATGCGCTATATTTAATTCAACCCCTAGATACGATCTGAAAACCCCAGCCGTGGTATGCTAGATATGAATATCATAATTAATCATTGGAGTTCCTTTCCAACGGTATCGTGTTCACCAATTTACTATGCTATTATATATGAGGTGGCATGCAGGGATTATTAATTATAAAGTAAAGTCCTCGTTACATATTTTATATTTACAATTATATACACATTATCAAGAATACTATTATGAGAGAGCATGGTAAACTTATATCCTTATACTTTAATTATAAGAGAATGAATTGAGAAGTACCAGTTGAGATATTTAATATTTATACTGACTCTATGTTATTAATTCTATCCTTGCCATTCAAATAACAAGAATGAAGAAAAGGTCTTACTTGGCTGCTGCTCTCTCTTCCTCCGGCCTGTCTTCAGGTGTTCATCTCTCCCAGCCTGTGTCTATTCCGTCCGGCTCTCTCAGGCCGTGTTCCTCTGGGGCTCTCCACAGAACTCTGTCTCTTCCGTCCAGCTCTCTCAGGCTATGTTCCTCTGAGGCTCTCCACAGAACTCTGTCTCTTCCCCAACTCCGGGTCCGACTGTTTT
>NW_027109834.1:167119-178942 GCF_000696795.3 Halyomorpha halys
TTTCTCCCCTCTTCTTCTGACTCCTCCTTCTTTTGATTTCTGTCCTCTGATTGGGTCCTCTATTTTCAGAGGGGGTGAGAAGGTCCAATGATCTTCGACGAAAGTCCTACCTTTCATCTTTAAAAGTTTCTTCTTTGAAGAAAGCCGGCTTCTGGCGGCTTACTTTATGTTTCCCGAGGTTTTTAGAGGGGCCCGTGTGAGATAAGGGGTGTTTATTTGTTATCCATTACGGCGGCTATTTCTCCGTACTTTCTAATGTCTAAACTGGCCACGTGCAAGATAAGGGCTGTTTGTTTGTTTAACTCTGCCTAGACGGTTAACGGTTCCCAGAGGGTGCATCTATATATCCTCTGTTATCTATATATCTTTGTACATTTCTTTAGATCTGTTGCCGACGGATTTTTAGCCTAGGTCCGGCGGTATCTTTGGCATGCCGACAAAAGAAATTATTTTAAGTTAAAAAACTCCAGCTTGTGCCTCTCTTACATATCAGTTTCTAGTATTATTTATTTTTTTTATAACGCTTATAATCTCAAAATATACTGCATTGAAATTGAGATTGTACATTGCGCGCAAACAAAAAGTAATTTTTTATTTTTTGATTAAAAAAAAAGAAGTAAATCAAGTAAATATAATATAAAGTAATACATAAAATGTAAATATAAAGTAATTTTATACTAAAGTATTTTCTGGATGTTTTATCAATACATTTTTTTTTTAAATAAATTTTCCTTTAAAATATAAATATGAGTTATGGTATCTACATTATCATAAAAAATATCTATAATCCATCTTTGACTTCTTGTACTTAATTATAGATTCTTATATATAAGTATATTCTTGTACTAATTAAGGTTGTTTGCTACCAAAAAATTACCACTTATTACCACTTACTTAGTTACTTTGAAAATCCCCCCAGACCATAAATTTCTCTATAAATCCAATTGGAGAGCTATATTCACTTAAAAAACTAATTAGCTAGCTTATGGTTAATATTATATGAGCTTATTATTAGCTATCTTAACTTAAAAAGCAGATATTCTTGTCTCTTATGGACTTATTTGGCTTTTTCCTCAAATCGTCGATTAGAATATTTTTTATTTTTCGTTTCTTTAGAAATAAATCGCTTTATACTGATAATTACTAAATGTATGTGATAGTATCATACACTAATTTTAAAACTAATATTATCTGTCTATAATCCATAAATTTAATCATTTTTTAAATTTTATTTTATGAAATTAAAATCAGTCAAATAAGAATAATCAATGATAAAATCCCCACTAATTATTGTAGCTTCCTAGCAGGGAAAAAATAAAAGATTGTCGAAATATTGAAACCATTTTCACATTTATTTTTTTTGTAAGAAAAAGTAGCTTGTTACATTTTTTTCAAATTTAGACCACTCTTGTCTATCATATATGTGATGTGCATCGCTGCTACTAAAACCAGCAGTATCGAACTTGTTGGGTACGGAATTTATAATATGTGACATCATGTCTAACATATATTGAAAAAAGTTGTGTAAATGGTAATGTATAGTGGATTTAAATTAAAAAAAAAAAAAACGAAGTAAATCTAAGGATTGTTCTTCTAAGAATAAGGCTGTTAAAACTTTAAATCATTTTCCAATTGAATATGGTCCAGGGGTGTGGTCAGCAAAAAAGAACATAAGCAGTCAAAAAAAATATTTTATCATGCCGACGTTTCGACCTTCTCATCAAGGAGCTAAAACTGAACAGTTTTGTTAACCCTGATAACCTCCCTGATGAGGACCTGAAACTCAGGTCGAAACGTTGGCATGAATAAATAATTGCTTTGTCTGTTTATGTTTTTTTTTTTGCTGACCGCCCCCACCCCCGACCATTTTCTCCAATTATTAATCTACTGTCAACTATCTATCTCACTAGAATTAGATATTTTACAAAAAAAAATTCTACCGTTTCAAAAATGCTAGAATACTAATTATTTTTAAAATATAATTTTACAATTATAAGCTATTTTAAATACTCATAGATGGATTTTTACTATGGGTAATTATTGAGCACCATTGAAGAATATATTTTGATATTCATATATATTCGCTTAATCTATGCAATACAATTTTTATTGTACTCATAAAGAACGAAAATAAGTAACCCATCAGTCTAGACATCAGGTTTCAATTTTCTTTTTGTAGAAAATCTACATCAATTTTTTGTTTGAAGAATTCTCTAAAATGATTAGGTGAAATAGTAAGAGTGTTTTAATCAGTATTAAATTCTATAAAAATGATAACTCACAAAATTGAATGTGATTATAATAATAATAAACTTTTTTATACCCTATAATATATCACGTCGTAGTAGAGAATACTGACAATAGAAATGCTGATAGTCGTCCACATCAGTGGCACTTGTTCCTCTGCTGTGACTATCCCAAGGGAATTTCGACAATGTCTTAACCAGAATATTTCCCAATTCAATGCCTCCTTCCATGAAAACATTAAGATGCTATTCAGGAAAATGAGGAAACAGGTAAACTGATTGCCAGCGGCTGCTTTGCATGCAAATCACCGACCGCTCTGCACCAAGGAAACATCTCACAACAAAAGCCAACAGTAATCCTAATACTCAGTGTTACAATTTTGAATGAGTTCTTACTTCTTTCAAGACATACGTGTCGTGGACCAGAAAAAGTAAGATTCAAGAAAGCAACAATATTCGTACGAATTATTGAGAAACCTTGTGAAAAAGAAAATTAAAAATATGAAATTTGTAGATTTGATAATTAAAGCACAGTGTATATTGGATCTAGCTTAATATGTATGAAAAAATAAAATGGATTTTGAAATATCTTAAGTGTCATCCCAAAGTGGCGTGTCTGCAAATTTCTGAAAATATTATAATTAATTCATTTTTTTGCGGCTGGTTTTCAATTTCGAATTATGTCAAGTAACATATTTAGCTAGATTTTTTTGATATTTCTAAGAGAATTGAAATCCACACTGAAATGAAATATAGTTTGGTAGCAAAATTCGCAGATACGCCACTATGACATTAAACCAACAATATAGGATTTAATAAATAATTCAAGGTATTACAATATTAGTAAGTACAATTCGTAACATAAAAAGGCTACAAAGAGACTAAGTGAATCAGTAGGCCAATATCTGGCAAAAAGTAAAAAAAAAAAAGATTGTTTATAAAGTTGATATATATAATACCATAATTCAGTGTTGTCATGTGCCTACTACAAACGAACAGACTCTGTTCCTGGAATATATATATATATAATTTTTATTTTAGGCATCGTTTGTTTCGACTCCTTTGTCTTAACAGATAGCCCCAAAGCTATGAAGGCCTGTTTTATACCCGACTCTGTTCTGATCGTTATTTCAAATCATCATCAACTGCTAGGAATTTGTTTATTTTATTTTCAGTTAAATTCTTCTTGGAGGATCTGTAGAGCCCCAAAGTGTATGATTCAAGATTCATTTCTCGAGACCCCTATGAAACAAAAATGGACTGACCCAAGTGGGAATCGAACCAGCACACTTTTAAACCAAGCACACCGAGGCCCTCAGCCCAACGAAAGCGTTGGTCACCTATCTTGGCTGAGAGTTCAAGCTATCAGAAGTTACTCAACTTTATTAAAAATATATTCACTTGTTGGTGTATAAGAATGTCTTATCGCATTATTAATGAATATACTGAATTTTAGGCACGGTCAGGAATAACTTTATTTGCAAGGGGATGATGGATTGGACTAGATAATAATTTGACATGTAGGGGTGAATAGGGCTAACCTGACTCTTTAAGTTGCCGTCCATTTTTTTGTCAAATCTCTCAATACATTAAATGGCATTTTTTGTTTTATTCTTGGGGTCATTTTCAGCTTGAAGATATAATATGGATGGTTAGCACTTATTTCATTTTTTTTTCTCGCACTAGTCTTAGTTTATCCTACAGGTAGTCTTTTACAAGTTCCTTAGTATAAGGAAGGAGTTTAATAAATATTACATTGCATAAAATGCTGTATGATTTATTCAGCAGACAGGTTTCCTTGTAACTTAGAGAAACTTATCTGCTGGATAAAACTTTACACAACAATGGATCACTTTTTATGAGGATTAGGAAGACTACTTACTAATATTTGGTTTTTTCTATAATAATAAGATCCAAATAACTGTAACGTCAGAATAAATAAGGGTTGGTATAAAGACTTAATGCCACTATTGAGAGATTTATTTTATTCTGTAATAATCATATCATAAGACAGAAACAATATATAGCGAGCCTTTATAAATGTACTCGAATATACATATACATATGCGCACGTGTCCGTATATATTTATCGCAAAAGAGGCGGGAGATAAATTACCATTAGAGACAGTGTGGGCGCAAGGCCGACTACAAAGGTTCCAGAGGGAACAGGCTCTCGAACCCGAGAAGGAATCAGGTGTAATTTTGTACTCGACATTGGTTGGTACTCTCTAGCTGAGGCACATGTCTTGTACTTCATGTCTCCTTTCCACAATCGACAACCACTTCTTGGGCTACTTCCCTCGTGTCAGTCCTTGTCAGGTTGTCTAACTCTTTGCTAGGAAGCACATCTGTTTCCTAAGAGATTGTGAACGTGAACTGAGTGTAACGTACATCTGCAATAAACGATAGTATCATGTGAATTTTGAGAATCATTTTCTTTTGTTTTACAAAGGATGTTAAAGAGATTGATCTAAAAAAAAACAACTGAGAAATGCTTTATTAAGTAGCAATGTTGTCCAAAACTACTGGGTTGCAAACACAGCATAACTATCAATCAATTCCAAAACATATTATAACAATGCATTGTTTACTAAATTATACTAAATTTAAATCTGTACCGCTACAACCCATGAAGGGCCAAGGGTTCAGTACTTTGTAAAGAAGTACTGTTACTAGACCAACGGTTGTGGAAGGAGGTGATTTGGTCAGAATCACGCTCGACCACCAGATTTTTACCCAATTAAGGGTACCAAATTTAAGAGGCTGGGTGGGCCCCAGGAGGGCTCCAGAACCCAGGGGAGTTGACATAATATTATATTAAATAATATTAATACTGTTTTTTTTCCTTTCTCCAATTTTAATTTAATTACTTCACTCTCATCCATTTAGCGTTTTTATATTTTCAATGAAAAAATGATAGATAAGTTAAAAAGTTAAAAGCCTAATGAAATATTAAAATTTTCATGTTCACACACAAATGCGCTAAAGCAGGCATAACAAAACAAACAGACAGATAAATATATCGAAAGATTTAATAAAGAAATAAAACAAACTAGGGCTTTTATAAATTTCATTAATCCAGAGACTTCAGAATAATATTCTCTGTCAAAATCGCCCCTGATATTGACACCTTATTCCTATAGAGAGCATCTTGTTATGCTGGGTTAGTATCAAGAGATCAAAACCAGAAGCCTTTCCCGATGAACTATCTGCGTCAACTCTAGAAGCAAATAAATAGAGGTCATGAATTTTCGTCAGTGATTCAAATCACCTTTGTCATAATAAAAATGATACATCTTTCAATCAAAATCAAACTAAAGCCTCAACTACCATTTCAACAACAACCATTTCATTAGTGAAAAGTTCCACCTTAGACTACCATTTTTAAATTTTGAACCACATCAAAGTGAATGATTAATAATAAAAAAAAATTTTTTTAAATAATAAATTTCAATTATTGTCATGAAATATGATTTTTTATATTAATAATCTTCTACTGGAAGAGTGTATAGATTTAATATGAATTTGGTGCATGACACAAATCTTCCTTATTTAAGTGTAATAATTTATTTCATATACATGAACAACGTTTGTATTGTTAAGAATAGTAGGAATAGAAAAATAATAGAATCAATATATATTACAAAAAACATCGACAAAGCAATTAATTATAAAAGAGATACAAAAACATTAGACACCCATTATATAGATATTATAAATAAATTAATAAAGCTAAAATGTTGCTTATATGTAAATTTATAGAATTTAGAATTATCTTAATCTTATTTAATCTTTCGTTATTTTTTATTGTACAAGTTGTTTATAAAAAAATTATTTTTGAAAATATATTAATTTTAGTTAGATTGTTTATAGTTCTAAATGGTTGTTATCATATATGAAAGATAACCTTCAGGAAGGTAATTATTCTCCTTAAAAATGCATAACTGTTGATAATATAAAAAGTTTTTTTATTTATTAAATGACAACAATATGATACAATATTAGCACTAATGACAAATTAAGGAGATAATTATACTTTATATGTAAAATATTTGTTATCAGGTAAATAGTTTATAATAGATATGATGTATATATGATATATTAGTTATGTTGTAAGCACATGTTATAAGTTTTGTTGAATTTGGTTTTATAGCAACCTGAAGATGGGAGATATTCCCGAAACGTTGTTGATGTATATGAAATAAATAATTACACTTAAACAAGGAAGATTTGTGTCATTCGCCAAATTCATATGATTTTTTAGATTTTGTGGTTCCTTGGGCCAGTGATTAGTCGTGACTCTCGATGTCTGAGTGTTGTTTCGCAAAAACGTTTGAAATTTGTGTTTCAATTATGGTAACAGATTTAATTCAGCAGTTAATTGATCATTAATATTTTGAATAAGTGACTTCACGTAATTAGTAAGGTTTTCTTGGAATTTCGAAGAACTCACTCATATGGTTGAAGATAGTTTTGTTAAAAAAATCCTGGAGTGACTTGGAAATTGGGGGATTTCCTATATAAGTTTTTACTAAGAAAAGAGCTTGAAAGGGATCAGGGAAGGTTAAGCAACGAATACTAACCCGAAAGCTAAATTGTAAATAGGATATATTATAAATGAATAAACTAATGGATTACAAGCAATCAACAGTTAAAAATATTTTCTTAATATTTATATTAGTACCTACGTATATTATTTATACCAATAACTTATTATTTTATAAATTATAATTCATTGGTGTATTTTTCATAAAATAAAATGGTTAAAAATGGTAACGGTGATCAAGGGATGAATTATACCGCAGTGGCAAATAAGGAAGAAAGAAATGAGTCCCTCCGTGATCTTGCTGACCGTGTCCCGACAGGACAGCGACCTCACCATGTACACGGAGGTAATTAGACCAGGATTAGCCGTAGTCTCTTAGTCTTCCAGTGGATCTAAGATGGTATCTTGGATAACTAACAACCGCTCCGATTATCTTATCACAATACCCCTCGCTTACTAACGATTTGAAGATGTGTTAGTAACCAGCAGCCAGTTTTCAAGCAGATGTAGCTTTTTCTACTTGATGACAACTTTCCTCGTTGAGATAACACTGAATATTTGTTTAATGAACATTATCCATTACGCACTAAACATATAGGAGAAACATAAATATATATTAACAAAAGAAATAAATTAAAATTTCAACAAAAAAAAAACCTGCTCGATGCCGTTAAATTCCAATGCCAAAGCACCAAAAAATCCTCATTTGTTCTAGATCTGTTTACCCTGTCACTGTTTTTTAATAAAATACTTTAAAATATCGACATGTATGTCTCATGATACAGATCTTTGTCATAATACCTGTAATTCCTAGTCCAACTCCAATCGTAAACCATTTACTATTTTTCAGTAAACGCACATTATTTCTGCACCACATTCATTGTCCATCCTCTGATTTTTATGTTATTTCCACTTCATTTAATGATTCTCTGATCTTTTTATTTACAATAAACTATTTAATCAAATTTTTAATACCGGAGTGTGTGCCACCTAAGCCTCCCAAACAAATTATTTTTCATAATATATCCAACAAGACTGTCTATGAAGTAGAACGATCTGTATTTGATACGGACGTCCTTAAAATGCTTTTGCACCTAAAATTGATTTAAATGAGGAGGTTGTCCACTTTAAGTGCACTATAAGCATATTTACTATATTACTACGTTGGAGATCCAATTTTGAATTATATTGATCTTCAGTTATGGGATTATGGGATCATTATGGGATGGAAATTAGGATCATTGCCAACCTAGATTTCAAAGACTCAAAAATAATGAATCTAATGAATTTTTCAGTTTTCCAGTCCATTGAACGATTCGAAAACATAAATTTTAGACACAGAATAATGCATCTGTCTCTTATGATTCTTATATTAAATATAACTATAGATTAGAATGTAGTGGATTCTCGCTGATCCAAATCTCGCAAATCCGGGCCATTTTATAATCCGACCCAACCATAAAAAAAAATTGATTTCATGTTATGTAGTGCATATCTATTTTTTTGCATAAATTAAATAAAACTGTATTAACAACACTTTACGCTTGATTAATCTAGTTAAAAAAAAATTATTTAAAATAAAATCTCAGTTATTTACAATGATTGGATCTCAATCTAAGTGAAATAATAAATAGGTGACGAAATTAAACATTGGGGAAGCAAAAATGAATGGAAACTTCAAATAAACGAAGAAGTGATACTCCGTGTCTTGGAAAGTTTTGAAAAGCGAAAAGAATTTGAAGAAAACTTCACATAAAAAATACAAATTATTAAAAATGAAAAAGTACTATTATTCTACAATACATTATTATATCCAATGTACAGAAGGAAACGGACGTAGAGCTAAGTCAAGTACATAATTTCAAATTACATTAGGGAAAATATATTTAATGGATTTTTTTTTCTTGTTTAAATTTTCTGATTCAATTGCTGAAGAAATTGCGGTCAGAGGCCTTTAAAAAAATTATTTCAAGTCTTAAACAGACAATAATTTAAGATTATTTCAGATGAAAAAAGTTTTAAAATAAATTTATGAAAAATATATATATATTTTTAAATTGGTTCGTTATTTATTAAAATGAACTTTTTTTCCGTTATCAATACAAATTTTAATTAATACGGTTATAAGATAAGTTGTGAGTAAACCATTAATATACAATGTTTTAAATCAATAAATAACTTTTTAACACTGTTTATTAAAAAGTTGGAAGTTTATTTCAATACATTATGTAATACATATTTTACAATGTTTGTTTCAATCTATGATTCTAGTGTAATGTAATGCGCTCACGTTGAATGTTAATCTCTAAACTGACATAAAGAGCACATAATGTGTAAGGCCCATTAGGATAGGGCTAGAAAAAAAAATCTCTCGACGGTGAGTAAGAAGAAAAAAATATATAGATCATTGAAATTTATACCAGAAAGCATTTGTATTAATAGAACATACATCACGGTGGTCCTTCAGTGAGGACTATAATTCAGAGCAGGGAAGTGTAAGAAAGGAATATAATTTTTAGAGTAAATGGTTTGGTGAGGCGGTCCACGGTTTATCAAGAACTCGTTCATCAACTTTTGTCACAATAGCTGAGCTTTTGGTATCTAAAGAGACTCCTTTAGATTGTGTCGGCTCTTAGTGTAGGCGACATTTAAAATGTATTGTGTTTCTACCTCCTTTCTCATATTATTTAATTTGGAAAAAAATAACACATTTTATTGCTTAATGTTTTGAGGAATTAATTATAAAATAGTTTTTTTATTATCTTCATTGGAATTTACAACTGTACATAATTATACAGTTAGTGTATTTGATATATGTTATTATAGAGTGATAAAGGGATGTAGAGTAACTACCTATTGGTAGCACCCTAATGACGTTTTTACATTAGGAGGTCTCGTGGCCATCTTCTTTTCAGGCGGCTCGAAGGATTGTCAGGAATGGAAGAGGAAGGAAGGTTAGAAACTGGTGGGTTTGGATAGTTAGGGAGTTTATAATGGAAGGAGTGATATCTGATTCGGGTAAGATCGGTTACTTACAGAACATTAAGATCTTTTATATGATTTTATTTGTGACAAAGTAAGGAGCATTGACGATTTTATGACGGATTTTTGATTGCAATGATTGGATACGAGAGGAATTCGAAGGTTTAGTAGAACCCAAAGCTCGACTCCGTATGTCCAGATTGGACTTATTATAGTCATGTAGACCATTTGTCCAATAAGTGCTGTAATAGTCGAAATCTAAAAAAGTATCCGAGTTAAGTCCCAAAACACTCTTTATTATTTCTTTAAAAGTCCAACTTTTCGCCCATCTTCAAGAACAATCTTAATCCCAGGCCATTAATTTTAGTCATATCACCATATTTTGTACTCTTTCGTTAATTTTTAAAAGTTTTAAACATAGATTAACTTAACACTAATGTCACTTTCTTTCGTTCTTCAGTTTAAAATGTTAAATTTTAAAAAAAGTTGTGTTAGTTGGAGAAATATTTTTTAATTTTAGCATGTAAAAAAGATTTAAAATTTAACATGGATGAGAGTCTGCTAATAGGAGGTATGTTAAATGGAGAATGGCGTCACGCAACAAATCAGCTGAGTTCCTCACCAAATTCACAGCTGTCTTGTTGATAGGTTAGTTGCTTGTAGTTCGAATTTGGTTTATACTTTTTTGTTTTAGACGTTTTTAATACTCTGATAAAGTAATGGATAAAATAATGAAATTCTGGAAGGTTTTAGAAGGAAAGGTTACAAATTTCCTAGAAAACTTCTATAAGCTTCTCTGCAATTAACATATAACATGGACTTTAAATTGGGCGGTTACAATCAGATACCAACACAACATCAATAATACCCCTATCATAAGTAAATTGATTAATAATGATCCAAAAAAATCAAATCATGATGGTTTTAACTTTGATCTCATATATGCTCCCTTACTAAGCTGTTTTGCCTTTTAATTAAGTATTTGTTTCTTGCTAATTTACCTTTGGCCTCTTCATCAATCCTCCCAAATATCTCTTAATCTCTTTAGAAATTATACATAAGTATTGGTTTTGACTCTTGTCTTTAATTGCATCCGATGAAGGGTAATTGGGTTGAAGAAGGCATAGATCATAGAATCCTGCTTTTATTTTGTCTATCAATGACAATTATCCAGCTGCATCATAGGCATCTAAGCGCTCGCGGTGCCTTATCATACATTCAAAATATGTTCGTGACTGGCATCAAAATGCCTGGATATAGATGTTTCTAAGGGCGACCGACGCCTGACGGGATGATTTCCATATTTATTAAAAACAAAATACAAACGCCACCCTGCTTCTATTAAAGCCGATGAGCTATTAAACTGCTCGTTCTGACGTCTGTGTTTATTTAATTTCACAACTGTTACAAAAGCGATTCCTAACGCCTACCCGTGAGATGCTACAAGCGCCGGCCGATAATTTCCTTCCTAATCAAATTGAAAGATGGTCGGCTGTAAATTAGAGCCGAGAAGACAGTGTCCCGGTAATTAAAAGTGTATTAGCCTCATTATCTACCCTGGGATCTTATCTGATAAAGCGGTATTAACAAGAGGCTACTCGTTAGTTGGTTGCCCTTCGGTTATTAATTGGTTACCAGCTTCCAGGTAATTGGTGATTGATCCAGACCACCAATTACCCTCAGCCATCTCCCGCTTTTTTTCTCTGCTCAGATCTCGGTGTCAATCGGCGGCCGAGAAGCTGATTAATATTCTACCGACTGCCAAAGATTCTAGTGGTGGTTGATTTAAAACCCGCTAGTTGTCCTGTAATTGGCAGCAGGGGAGAACAGACTGTAACAAGAGCATCAACGGAATCGAAGGCAGTTTCTTTCCTCTTTTTATAGCTTCTCTTCCATGAATCGGCCGCTTCCTAGGAATACTTGCTGATATTTTCCTCCGGCTCTTTGCTTTCTTCAACGCTCTTTTCTACAATTCAGTTCTCAATTAGATATGAAAAGTTTCAACTAGATCGAGCTTTCATCAACTAATTGTGCTTTCAACACACATAT
>NW_027109834.1:178992-196954 GCF_000696795.3 Halyomorpha halys
TATATATATTTTCATTCTGTACTAAGTAACTAACTCAGGCAAATAAATACTCTTAAATTTTAAAATTATTCAAAATTAGTTTAGAACCGACGGACAATAAAGAAGTTTCTTGGTAAACGAATTATAACCTACTTATGTTTTTTATATTCATCACTATAATTAAAGAGAACATTTTAATATATATTTAATTACTTAATTAAATCGATTAGTGCATTTTAATAAACCTGCAGTCTATAGGCAAAAACGTAATAATAACGTAATGTCCTATCTCTAGGTGGGTCGTATCTGATTCAAATATTAAGTTTACTTTCAACGGGACAAATGGACGGGAGAGAACATGTCCAAGATGTTCAGCCCTGAATTTATTCAAATAAACTTCATGTACAAAACTATCCAATCAGAACTTTTTGATCTCCAGTATATCATTAGGAAATGAGTAATTTTGTTTAGTCATGTATACGCTTCTACGTTTTTCAATTTTTTCATATGTATATCTCACTATAGATTCTAGTATGTCTTCTGTATTATTTAAAATAACTATTTTTGTTCAAACCCTTTTCATTAATTCTTGGGTTCGGTAGTTGAGTCTCAAGATTTGTGGAAATGTATTTAATTACGATTCACACCAACTCTTTGAGCCCAATGCACAACTAGAGAAGGTGGCTTATGAATAAACTGCCTGATTTTATTAATACTTAATGGTACTCATTCCATACCAAATTTAATGTTCTTTAGTATTTTGTATTATAACAATTAACGATCAAATCTACCGTTCAGGATTTTTAGGCGTAAAACGAACCTAAAATTTCGTCGTCATAATGTTATCAAACTTATCAGCCGTTTATTATGGTTAATATAGGTTTTTAACTATTAGTCTATTCGTTCTGCCCAAGTTGGATTATATAAAGACATTAAATTCGATGAATAACTAGTATTTGAATCATTGATAAGATAAGATTATATCAATTTTTTTTTCATTAAATTTGTTTTCTCTAAACTTTTTTTATAAATAAGGATATTTTCTTTCAAGACAGGTGGTAAAATGTTGAAAAACATAAATATCTTCCAAAAAAATAGACTTTGAAAAATAAAATAGTAATACTATAAAATTATAAAAAGGGACACGCTATGTCCAAAAATATTTAATTTTGATTTATGTAAACATTTGTATTCAAGAGTCTCAAACAACATATGTAGCTTGATTTTTTTTCTAAAAAAATAAAATAAATCATCAATGCTTCATTTTTATTGGTCATGAAAAAATAAATCGATAGGTATTTAATAAGCATGAAAGATATGCAGATAAATAGGGTATTATAAAAATTTCTAAAATTATTTAATTTTTTTGGGGGGTGCATTGGAAGAACCCTCCTCAGCATGTGTGTATTATTTTTCTACCAAAACAAATTTCATTGAAATCGGTGATCCTACGTGAGTACCCTCTCCATGTTAGTCTGTATATGTGAAGCTTAAGGAACCGAAGAGAAAGTGGAGTGAAAGAATTAGTAGCTAATTGGTCGACGATATTTCAGAAATAAAGAATGTAGTCGAGTGTGTAAGTTGAGTTCTATCCTATTAATTGCTCTTTATATATCGCCATATTTCCCCTCTTATGAAGGAAGAGAAATGATGGCGATCCTTCAGCCCTTGGATAAGATCTCGAGGGAGCGGGTCTCACACGATGATTTAGTAATGGTTGTCCTGTTACTGGAGGCATGTGCCCTTAGGGTTGTTAGTCAGCGAGCGGCTGCCTCCAGCACCATTCCACATTAGTATAATCATCCAGGTACGCAGGGATTTAGGGATAAAACATTTTATGACAACTTGATAAATTATTTGTTTAATATATTAATCTGAAGATATTTTCAGGATTTAGATTCGTGCTGACGAATATATTAAAATTTCTTGAAAAAGATTAACAAAGCCATCATTGAGGACCTGATGGCTGAGCTCGTTAGGTTGATGGTCCCAGAGTGTTTGTTTCAGAAAGTTTCGATGGGTTGGTACGATTTCCACCTGGGCTAGTCAGTATTTGTTTCGCGGCTGCCCCAAGAAATGAATCCCAACATTCTGGGGCCTGTTTAGATCCAATATAAGGAACTAAAGCCGAAATAAAAAATAAAATTACCCTTTGTTTAAAATTAAGTAATTAGGTTAATTACCAAATTACTGGAATTACTGGAAAATTACCCTTTAAAATTTGTTACTATTTATAACCTTTAATTTTTCTTATCATATCTTACGTTTTTACTTTTTATACCCCTGTTATTTTACACTTATGTTTTTTCTTTTTTCCTTTGTGTTACTATAGTGTTTGTATCTTTTTTAGCCCTGACGAAGCCCTGCAACGTAATTTTATTTGGTTAATTAATTTGTTTGGTAATTTTCCTCAATAAAATAGTATAATTCTGGAAGATTACCCTTTAAAATTTGTGACTATTACTCTTTTCATTTACTATTTATAACCTTTAATTTTTCTTATTATATCTTACGTTTTTACTTTTTATACCCCTGTTATTTTACACTTATGTTTTTTCTTTTTTCCTTTTTGTAACTATAGTGTTTGTATCTTTTTTAGCCCTGACGAAGCTCTGCAACGTGGGACGAAACGTTGGCTCAATAAAATAGTATAATTCTACTATTTGAGTTTTTTTTTACCGCACCCGGATCATATTCCATTCATAAAATTACCATAATTTTAACGGGAATGCATATTACTTCTTCGAATACCCCATTTATATTAGGAATATCCATATAACTAAAACTTATGAGAGTCGAAAGATAAAAAATAAATAATCCTCTGCTTTCATTAACTATGGTCTCTTTTGGTCTCTTTATAAATCAAAAAAATAACTGCAAAAAATGTCATCTAGTCCCATATTTGTAGGGACATTTTCTACTTATTCTCCTATGCCATTAGAGAACTCCTGATAGCTGAGCTGGTTTATATTAGGTTACAAGCAGCTTACTCTTGCGTTCATATTAAAAAATTAATTTAATAAAAAAATTTTTAAAAAAGTATTTGAATCTGGCAATACCATATATCACATTTAATACAAAATATTTGACAAATGGAATCAATAAGGACGATAAAGGAAAATTCTTCCAAATAAAAAAGCGATACTAACATGATAAGGACTAGAAAATTTTATTGTTCGACGTTATTTACAATATTATACTCAAGCCAGTACAGTAAAAAGCAAAATGAATTATACATTTCACCATACATCTTTCGAATATCAAGGTTTTTGAAAATTTTTTTAGAAATATTTTTACAAACAAACTGCCAAGTAAACTGCGCTCAAGTATATGAATCCAAATAACAATTATAGCCACTAAGAATAGATGCCAGACAAATTTATTGATCGTTACTATTGATGTATTTAAAATAAAAATTCGAAACTTGATATTCCCAAAAAAAGGCATTTTGCTCTATAGGTCTCTGACACTTGAAGATTGACATTCTTGTCGAAGATGTCACCGAGTATTAATTTCCTTGGAAGAATGTTGTTTTTGACTCCGCCTAAATGTTACCAAAAAATCGTAAATATTCTGAAACCTGAGCCTTATCCGATAAGATAGCCCTCATGAGCATTCTCATTTCTGGAGGAGATGTCGTAGTCTGTACAGCTTCCATGGTGTCAAGTTGTCCCATAATTTATCAATTAATATTCATCGAATAAGTAAATGTAACTATTTTGTGAAGCACCTTTATGATATCTGTACTTTAGCAGATTATAGCTGTATTTTTTTAAATCATCATTCAAAAAAGTGCAACTCCTGAATGTGAACTTGTGGGGAGGTATCAGGTGGGGGGGGAGGGGAAGCAAATAGGGCATAAGGAGTTGTTACCATGCTCAAGCAGCACCTTCATCCTCGATTAGAAATGGTAAGATCTAGTTCTCTAGGAGGACCCTGTGATTAAGCGTGGTCTGACGGTTGGGAAGTATTTTCACCACTGTTTCTTTCATTCTGTTAGGCCTCTATCTTGTGGATGCGGTCTCTCACCGACCCACGTTTTTGGATCGTTCTTGCGATTTCGGACGCATTGATTTCGCAGCTTTCCCGTCCTAGTGGACGAGAGACCTTACTGTATCATCCCGAATCAACGTTTTCAAATTCCTTGGATATTCATTGGTACTCACTCGGCGATTAGCTTGTAGTCTCGCCGAACACTCTCACTTCATTTCAAGATCGAAAAGAAAGACGCATCAAATATTTGTATATCTTTGCGACTGTAGAGGTGACTGCTTAAACGTCCTCAGTTTAGGCTTCTAACTCAAGAGCCTGAATTTTTAGTAAAAATATATGTGATATGAAGGAAAGGAGTATATAATGGAATAACATATAAAATAAAATTTGAATATCGTGATCAAAAGCGATATAAATAAGATAACTAAACATGAATATGTTACAATTGGTAAATATGAATATATACATATATGAAATATTGACAACATATATGATTAATGTATGAAATTAGTTCATATATGAAATAAGTAAGGTTAATATATAATTTTTTTATTACAGTAAATGATAAAAAATAAACAATATGAGATAATAAAAATTAATATCCTGGTTATTAATTGTACGTTACTGAGATATTATAAATTCTTAAAATTGAAATGTAGGAGTAATCATGAAAAAAAAGAGCAAAATTGTAGTTAGGCTTCTATAAGTTAATCGTTTAATTAATTCTATTTCATTAACATAAGTATAAAATTTATGTGATTTTTATTCGGCCATAAGTTGTATACATAACCACACTGTAAAAAAAATTGGCCTTGAAGAGGCCGTACAATTTGATTCGACTGAATATTGCAATGGAAAATCCTCAGTGCATAAGTCATATACAACTAGATACTTTACGGCTGTGTCCTTCTAAGGTAGCGCACTATCAGCTGAAAGTGAAAGATAAAAAAAAAAAAGAAAGAAAAATCCAAAAAAGAAAGACAGGTTATGAAGGCGTAGCCAACGACCATGATCTGACGTAGCCGTTCCTGTCACATGGCTATATAGAGCTCACCCACGCTTTGTGTTTACATCGCAGCTTCTTCTTTCACTTCTTCCTTACTCTATGACTTAAAGCAGTGAGTTCTTAGTAATAGGGTTGTATAACTGGGACTTTTTTAATGTAATGGAAAAAAATTAAGTTTTTTTTCATTCATTAAAATTTTACAGTAATTCATCAATACATTGCATTGTAAAAAACGAAAACAAAACCGTACCTATTAGCCCTTAACAGAGTCAAACCAGAAATCTTAAAAAATAAAATTCTGCTTATATTTTCTAATATTAAAATAAATAAATATTTCACAAAATTACACATAAATTACTTTGTTTTTCTTGCATAAATATAATCATAATGCCCTAAAATTGTGCACATTTCTTTTATAATAATTTAAGTATAACAGAGCTCAATAAGCCTGATTTACTCCGTTAAAATACAAAACATCAAACAGAAAGTCGTGTATCCTGTGGGACACTAGCTCAGTCAGGCATTTGAGATTGTTTTGGTTTAAACCTCTTTATTAATTCTGATAATTATTATTTTTTCATCAATAAACAAATATCATTATGAATAAAAATAGTTTAACTAAAGCCCAAATTTATCTAATGATTAAACCATCATTTCAAAGTAACTGACAACTTATAAAATATTACAATAGAATTTTAATTGATCACTACAGTTACTTGTTTGATATGTGATTTATTTAAAAAATAGAATAGTATACATGCATTTTTGTCATCAATATTTAAAAATTTAATTGCTAAAATGATATTCATTGATGGATGATATTTATCAATAATAATAATAATAATAACACTGAATTAGATAGTGACAAACCTATCAATGAAATAAGTCTTAACTGATAATTGAACAATTGTTTAGATGCTTTAGAGACTCTTCAGTATCTTATTATCATATTTCGTATTGTAAATATTTTCTTATTAATATTTTTATTCTTGATAATAAAGATCTGTCCCATTTAAGAACAATAGGACATTTCTAAATCAATAAAACAGAACTGCATTAACAATGCAATAAGTTACTTGACTCACAAAAACAAGGACATATATTATAGCTACATGAAACATAGAAACACCGTTCCACAAAGCCTTGAATAAGATTTTCGCTCCAGCGCTATTTCATACAACGACCAGGAAAAAAATAGGTTCCATATTTCACGACGGGCGCATAGCCATATAAAGTCCGGAGATAAAACTCTTGGTATTTTAGACGAAACTTTTAAATAGCTAACATTAATTTAACGAAATCCCCAGAAATGGAACGAGTCCAAGGATCTCTCGAGGAGGTTGACTCGTATGCAGTTGTGTTTCCTATCCGTTTAGAAGACGTTGAAAGTCGGTCATTCGCGAATTCGCCTTTAAAGAAAGGAATCCAAAAAAGGGTGTTGGATCGCAAGGAAAAAAAAAAAGGAACGAGAAAGAACACTTACTTCCATGATCAAGATTGTCAGGGGAACACAGTGGGTGGGCGATATAATAAATAAGACAAGAGAGGACCGACTATTTATCCCTCCGAAACACCACGGGCAGAGCGAACCGATGACCCTAAGATAGCCCACCGCGCCGCCAAAGGGAGAAAGTGCCGCCACTATCACCACCTCTCAGGGACACAGATTCCCAATTAGCTGCCTAGGACGGCAATAACCCTCTCTTTGTTACTTGTGCAATTGTGATGCTACGGTCCGCACGACTATCGGAGGGATCTTTTAGGCCAAACAGCTAATGTCCATCATTTGCATAGCATTAGCATTTTCTTACAAGAGGGATTTTTACAATAATCATCGTGCTCTTGTCATGAGTCGTAAACAGTCTGCAGTTGTCTCTGTACATGGTTGACATTTCTTACTTCAATCTTTTTATGAGTCTGACCTAGTATTAGTATTGTATGAAATAGGCCAGACCTCATTTATTTAGTGAAAGAAAATAGAGTAAATTCTGTCAAATCACTTCAATAAATTTTAATTTCTTATTTATATGTCGTTACTATCAAATTAATGGCTTACATAACTGAAAAACTTTATTAATAATTATTTTTATTTTAGTCTTTAGCATCTTCTCTCTGATAACTATTAAATGTTGTCACGATTTTTTTAAAATAATGTAATTATGCATTACACCGAAATTCCAAAATAGTTTTATAATTTATAACTCTTATATTAAAGAGACAAAATCAGTTAAATGATACATACACTGAATATCGCTTATAACGACCTGTTCGACATTGTGAAAAAAAAAATATCGTAACCGTTGTTTTCAGAGCCTTACCGATTTATTTTAACTAAAGTGGTGCTGGTACGGTCAACAAAAAAATACACAAATAAACGAAACTTATCTATTTATTTGTGACGTTTCGACCTGAATTTCAAGCTTTCATCAAAGGACTCAAACGAAAATTCTGTTAAAAACTAACGTATGTTGCAACATTATTGACTTGGCATTTTAGTGATATGTAGAACATTTTAGTAAATTGTGGATTTATATGTATCTATTATATATCAAATATGGTGAATTCATCTTCCATCGTCACACGTACATAGAGCTAAATATATAAATTCAATATTAATTTTATAAAGTTAATTTTTTATGACTATTCTTTTTAAAACACCAAAAAGTTAATTAAAGCACCAAGCACCAACTACCTAAATATAAATGGACTGAGAAATAGTAAACAAGTCAATCCGATTTTAAGGGGTATAAGTGACATTAGTATTTTAAATTTTACTTTTTTATGGCCCACAGTGAACCACAAAGACGATTCAATAGTAGAAAAAAATAAAAAATCTGTGTAAATTGGTTTTCCTGTCACAAATATCGCAGAAAATCATCTTATAACCTTGGTAGGAAAATATCTTAAATTTTTTAAAAATTTATTTATTGCTATTTAAAACTGTACATTATAATACATTTAGTAAATTTTATCTCAGTTAAAATTGTGTTACAGGCGTGTAGAGAAACTACCCATTCGTAGCACTCTAATGGCGTTTTACTTTAGCATTTCTCATGGCCATTTTCTTTTACGACGCATCGGAGGATTGTCAGGAATGGAAGAGGAAGCAAGGCTAGAAACTAGTGGGTTTGGGAGGTTATGGAATTTGTAATTGAAGGAATAATATCAGGTTCAGGCTAGATCGGTTACATATGGATCATTAAGGTCTTTATTTATGATTTTATTTGTGACAAAGTAAGGAGCATTGACGATTTTATGGCGGATTTTGGATTGCAATGATTGGATACGAGAGGAATTCGAAGGTTTAGTAGAACCCAAAGCTCGACTCCGTATGTCCAGATTGGACTTATTACAGTCATATAGACCATTTGTTCAATAAGTGCTGTAATAGTCGAAATCGACGCGCAGTTTCCTGTCTTTTCAGTCTTGTGTGAGGATTCCAGGTTTGTATTTTATCCAAGGTAGCGGATCAGTTCAACAGGGCTAAGATCAACATTATTAAAGGAGACTGTAGGGCAGTCGGTAGGTTTACGGTGAAGGGTTATGATGGTTGCAAAATGAAACTTTTTTTTTTAAGTTTCAATTATACAACAAAGAAAAAAAACATTGTTTTATTATGAAGATGAATGCATCCTAAATGGGTGGGGCTGAGGATGCTCGCATTGAAGACAATTTTGCTTGCAACCGGTGTCACTTTTGATACAGTTTTTGACACCAAAATCTAAATGTTAAAAGGTTGATCTGGCAATAACTGGTGCACTTATCTCATAGAATTAAGAAGAAAAAAGTGAATTCACTTTGAAGTCCAGATCTGGTATTATCTTGTATGTTGATTTGAAACTAAAGAAATCAAGTAACATGCTTTATTATCGCAATAAGTTTGAAAATTTATTCCGGATCCTTTTTAATATATATATATATATGATTAGTAATAAAACTAGTAATTTGTATAGCAATAAAATCTATAAAAAACTATCTTAGGAATAATGAAGCCAGTACTAATCAAGTTCCCTCTTTCATTCTACACTATCTCCGTCAAATAAGAATAGAAATCGAACTACTATAAAATTCAATACGGAATTTCATATAGATATCCAGAAGTTTATAGGGAGAAAATCATAAACGTCACATATTAAAAAAAATAGCAACCTACTGCTAAGTAATGATTCTCTTTAGCATATAAGGAAGGTAATTGAACTAGGCACTCTCTATCTGTGTTGAGCCGCATAACCGTTCGCTTGGGATTCTTGAGACGTTATAAAACATGGCATGCATGAAATGGGGGGCATCTATTAAACTAAATTGACTATCATATTGAGCATTCTATGAAGTAAGTCATTCGAGCTAATAAAATCGGGTTGGAAGTCCCTCTAGATGGCTAGCATGAAATGCTCCCGGAATAGCAACTAACTATGATTTAGGATTTTTATACTTGTTGTATGCTTTCTCTACTTTTTTGAAAAAAGTTCGATTCGATAATGACTCAAGTATTCAAAAAAGCGATTGCTTTTTGGCTCAGGTAGCCGATCTTTCCTATTTAAAAAAAAAAAAAATCACATTAATGGAAAACGTGGTTGGAATAAATTGTTCGGATCAGAGCAAAGAAGGCTAAATATTTCAAAAAATGATTATAATTTTTAAAAAAATTTAGAAAACTACGTGGAGGTTCAAAATATACAGTAACGGTCAATAAAGATTGAATAATTGTATATCATCAGTAATTACATTTTTTTTTTATTCTTTCCAACACATAATAGAACAGAAGTAGTATTCTCCATATAATATATGGTAGTATACATACAAGTAATTTTCTATCGTTCATGTGTTGTGTATGATTCTAAAAACCATAACAAACTAAATTTATGTCACAAAATTTTCTCAATGTCACACATCTTATACAAAATGAGAGGTCTTTATGTTTACAATACTATTTGCTAAAGATGAAGATACGACTTTTGCAGTTAAATCAGTGCTAGGCGAAAAGTAATTGTACTTACATTTGACTGTTATTAGTAATTGAGTATACTTCAGTTCAACTAGTAATTGTAATTTTGGACCATTGTTACAATTAGAGTGGTTCATTAAGTAATTGATATTACTAGTCAAAATTGTAAGTTCAAAACCGCAGTTATGTAAATATATTTAAAACCGATTACTTAATTGAAATGAACCAAACTTGACTTACACCACTATCGCTCTAAACCCCTCACATTTATTCTTTTATTAAACTTCAAGTTATATTGGACTTCTCATCCGAATTCTCTCATCCTAATTACATTTCTCTGTTTTAAATATAAATAATCAGTTGTAATACAACTAAAGTTCCAATTTTTTTTTTTGTTAAAACTTTAATCTTTTATTTCTCAGGAATTTATGGTCTTTAAGTTACATGTCAATGTCATACACAAGTCAATTTCTAAAGGCTTTGTAAGGAGCCTATAAAAAATTGGCAAAATTATATCAATAAAATTAACTGTAAACAATGTAATAACTAGTGCTACACAGGTGAGATGTCAAATAAAAAAAAAATTGAATAAATCAACATAGAACTAATATTTATTTTTTATTTATTGCTATTTACAACTGTATTTGCATAAAAATACATCTAGTAAATTGGATGTAAGATCAAAATGGAGTGATACAGGGATGTAAAGTAACTACCCATTGGTAGCATTCAAATAATATTTCTACACTAGAAGGTCTTGAGCCCATCTTCTTTGCAGGTATCTCAGAGGATTGTCAGAAATAAAAGAAGAAAGGTTAGAAACTAGAGGGTTTTGGTGGTTAGGGAGTATATAATGGACGGATTGATATCTAGTTCAGGCGAGATCTTTTACATATGAAACATTAAGGTCTTTATGTATGATTCTATTTGTGAAAAACTTAGGAGTGTTCAAGATTTTACGAAAGATTTTGAATTGAAAACGAGAGGAGTTCAAAGGTTTAATGGAGCCCCAAAACTCAACTGCATATGTCCAAATACGCTTTATAACTGTTATGTAGTTCAGTCTTTTGTAATGAATTTAGGACAACTACTAAATTCATTGTATTATATTATATTAATAACACAGTATTAGCGAAACATATCATGAGTAATAACCATGAATTTAATTTGAATGAAGTTAAAAAAAAATAGTAGTTAATTTTAAATCTGATATGGAGGGAATTGGGTAGCATTATGTGGACATAATAAATAAAATAGATTTTAATACAATATTAATGAGTAATGCAAAACAATTAAAATCAATACGCAATATACAAAAGTAGAACTAAACAAATCGGGCTTCAAACGAAGAGAAAAGAAATTTTAAAATGTAATTTATGAATTTATAATAAATCAAATTAAAATATTAATAATCACTTAAAACAAAATGATTTTCAATTGTAAAAACAGTTTTGGAAAACAGAACTTAGAAAAAATAGGACTTGTATTCATTTTGGAATATATAAATAATGGTTTCAATATAAAATGACATATGTCCATAAATTAACAGTAAGATTAGGAAAAAATAAGAACAGTAACTTGGAAATTCGGCTTATTCTCAAAGAATTTTAGATTCTTAAATGGTTATAAATTAGTTTAGTGAATGTACATAAAGTTAACACCTTAACACCCAGCTATACATATAGCATACCTCCTATATGTATGTACCAAATACCCACTAACATCATTACAGGAGGGTATGAAAAAAAATAAAAAATAAAGTTAAATATTAAATTATTTCTATGTTAATGAGTAAAAAAATGTTTTTATTAAAATGAAATCTAAAATTCGTTGATTATAACTCTATATTAACTATAAAATTATAGATTGTAAGTTCATTTATTTTTAAAGTTTGAAAATAGGCTGAAGAGCTCAAAGCGTTGTTAGGATAACATAAAGCATAAAGAAGTAAAACAAAGGGTACAAATTCCTGAAAGTTAAAGAATTAATGTAAAAATAAAACATCTAAAAACAGAATACATTTCTCTGTTTAATTGCATACATGTAAATTACTCTGTTTAATTGCTGGCATCTTCAATATCAATCTGCTCTCTGGTCTTTCATATGTAATTAAAACTCATAGTTATCAAGCTATTCTATTCAACTCTATTCAATCGCATAACTACACAAGTGAGATAAATGTAAGTGGATATTTCTTAAGTTGAGAAGATATCTGCTCAAGCATTCTTTAGTGTTTCGGAAGCTATTTATTTTACTCCTCCTATAACAGGGGCATATAAATACTCTAGGCCAGTGGTACCTAACCTGTTTTTCGTAGGTGCCAAAAACACTGGTGTACCCAGCCACAAAAAAAAAAAAAAAAAAATAATAGTAATAAATAAAATAAATGATTTCTTAGGTTTTCGTGATTGTTACAAATTGAATTTAACAACCATGAAGGGATTCATCAGGTATATTTTAACATTTTTTTGTCATTTCCAGACGTTTCAAACACGTTGCAGTGTCCATGGTCACTAGCAGTTATTTGATTTAAATTATTTGGGTATTAATATGAAACCAATAAAATGAATGAACTCATTAATGTAATGAAAAACGTTAGTTTAAGGTCATTTTATTGACCTGGTTTAGTACCAACTCAATTTATTGACTTGGTAAAATAATGTATAAATACATGAATTTAGATCTTATAGTGTAAAATTAATGGTTAATATTACATATTTAAATTTTCTACCTAATATTATTTTTCAGTACATATGCAATAGCAGAAAATCGGTCTCGCTCGCTCGATACAGAACTTAAAACGCCCAATATAGCATATCTCTAATCCAAACAACTGATTTGTCATATTTACGAAAATACTAAAACAACGTGTTGCCTTGTTACAATAAAACTTCTGATGCAAATAAAAAAAATTAATGAATAAATTGCCGTGTATTACGCCAAATTACCGTATTAATAATACCACAGCACACTGCGGCGCAATAGTGTTACGTAGGACCTATGTGTTGAGTGCGCCTTGTAACAGTTGTCTCCAGCATGGGCACATGTATGGGTTTTAATCTTTCTACATATTATTTGGCAATCTATATAATAGGCAATCCTTTCCCGCCGGACCCGCCCCGCTAAGACCTCCGGGGAGTCACGGTCCTATATCACTTTTGAAATATTAGCTTAAAACGGGAAGAGAAAACTTTAAGATAGTTAAGTCGAGCAATATTTAAAAAAGTGACTGAAATTGAAAAACGGCATGAAACCCTCCACGCCCATCCTCCATGGTAGCCTTACTTATCTGACTTTAAACAGACAATTTTAGCGAGTAGGTTGGTCGATTTTCGACATGGCACTATCTCACCAGAAGAGATCATAACACGAAAATAAAGGCAATGAATCACCGCCGGACCCGTCTGGCTAAGGTCCCTTAGCGGGTAGATAATAGAAGATAGGAAGCGACTGTCCTATGTTACTTTTGAAATATTAGCTTAAAACGGGAAGAGGAAACTTTAAGATAGTTAAATCGAGCAATATTAAAAAACGGTAAGTACAACTACTTTGCTTGAATAAGTGACACATCTTAAAACTATTACTATTACTTTCTCCACTGAGGTAGTCCTACAGACTTTCCGGAAGTTAGTAGTGGTTGTCACAATGTAAACCCTTTCGACTGTACAACCTATATAGTACAAGAGCCGGGAAGAAAAAAAGGTTTATCTCACCCCAAATATTGATTACTTAAATCAAACCTATGTATAATTACTAGTCAAAATTGATGAGTCTGCCAAGTATAGGTAGGGGGATTAAACAATGGCGGCAGTTTCAAAACCTTAAAAAAACATTGATTTTTCATTCGGAGGTCTATATCTTAAAAACTTAATACTTAAAAAACTTAACTATAAATAAAAAATCTAAGATAACATTATTTAAAGAAGAGTAAATTTTCTGAAATATTAGCACTAAAAAAGCTATTTACGTCCAATATTTCTCGAGATATAGCTTTTAAAAACAAAAATTTCTTAAATCTCTACTGAATGATAAGTAGGTAGTTCATATTTTGAGAAATCTATATCTCAGGAACTATGTGACGTCTATGATGTCTATCAGCACTCAACGTAAAGCTAGTTTAATGAGCTATAAAGTAGTTTATGATGTTTATCTTCGTAGGAGTAATAGTTTACATGAAATTTGCTAAAATAAATTGATTTATAGTTGTTCGGACAATAAATTTGATATATGAAAAACTTTATTTCAGAAACCATTGGACGTAGTGATGTCTGCCATCGCTCAAATTAAAGCTAGTTAAATTTACTACAAAACAGTTAATCATATTTATCTTTGTAGGAGTACTAGATGTTATGATATTTGACAAAATAAACTCACAAAATGTTAATTTCTAGTTGTTCGTATAAAATGTTAGATTTTTGAAAAAATATATCTCTAGATCCATAAGACACACATATGTCTGCCAACACACAAAAAAAAAAAAAGGTAATTTAACTTACTATAAAGCAGTTTATGACACTTATTTTCGTAGGGGTAGTAGTTTTTATGATATTCTCATATGAATATAAATTTGGCAAATGAAAATTTGTCCGAACAACTATAAGTCAATTTATTTTAGCAAATCACATGTAAACTACTATTACTCCTACAAAGATAAACATTATAAACTACTTTATAGCTCATTAAACTAGCTTAAATTTGAGTGCTAATAGATATCTGTACGTCAAATGGTTTTTGAGATTTTTAAAAAGCTATATCTCGAAAACTATTTAACCTAAACAACTCTATGTGGACTCATATTTTAGAAAATTTACTCTTCTTTAAATGACGTTCTCTTAGGTTTTCTTGTGTAGTTTCTACTTTTTAAGATATAGAGCTCCGAATGAAAATCATTTTTTTTTATCGCTTTGACAGCTGTCATTTTTTTATTCCCCCTACCTATACTTGGCAGACTCATCAATTTTGACTATTAATTATACATAGTTTTCATTAAAGTGATAAAAAATCGGGGTGAGATAACTGCTTCTCTCCTCTTGCGCTCTTGTACTAATAGAATAGGTACAACACATAAACAAAAAGAAATACTTTTTTGCCACATGTGCGACTATTCAAAGAAAACAGTGATATGTCTGTTTTTGCTTTTAACGGAGTAACTCGATTTAAATTTATATTTTTACTATCTATTAAGTAATATCTTAAATATTCACGTTTATAAAATAAGAAATAAATTCATATTCTGTCTGAATAATCTTTGTTTTTTTTTTTTTTAAACTAAATAAGTGAAATGTTGTATTTTTAAATCAATCACCTGTATGACAACCCTCAGACATTTTGAGAAATTCTAACATTAAAAAACATAATTATGTTTACAAATGTAAACTGACATCGTTGAAATTAGAACAAGAACAACCAGCCGTTAACGAAATCGAATATAACTTAAAGGGGTCGGCTTCCGTAGTACATTTGCATAAAACCGCTTTATGCGCATGGCTAACACTGGCTTCGTTAAATTTCCGGAATTTTAAATACTAAAACACGAGGTCAAATCTTGTTTTTGTTTTTTTTAATTTTTTTCGAGATGCTAATCGGAGGCGCCTCTTTAGAAGATTTATTGCTGAGCGTTCACTCTCGATGTCATTTGACTCCTAGGAGTCAGTGAACTTTTTACTACTTAGTAGTTCTCATTGATGAATGCCTCAATTCTTTATTAATTTGTTTGATTTATGTATAGTAACTTATTTGTTATTCTTCCTGATAGATAAAAGTGATATTAATGGGTCCGATTTAAGACGTAAAAGTATTGAAGTGAAACCAGATTTTTTCTACTATTTTTTTAAGCCTCGTTTAAATAATCAACTCTTAACATGACAAGATTTCAGCATATTCAGTGAAAAATAAATGACAGAAATTAAAACTAAGGTTTTTTTTTGTAGATTATAGTCGTTGATCATTCAATGTACATTTTATTTTTACATTGAACATTGAATTTTACAATACGATTAAATTAAAATTTACAACAGTTTTTGTTAAAGAAGCGTTAATTTTTTAATTTGACAATGCCGAAATTCCCTATAAGTTTTCAAATTACAGAAACTTTTCTAAAAAAGCACATAAATCTTTTTTTATCGGGTAAAATTTATATTTGAAATTTTTGCACCCATTATCTTGCCCAAAAAGATGATACGATAATGAGACAAATCACGGAAACAGTAAAATGAACTATAGAAAATTATTTAACATAGAACATGAAATGCCCTATTTCCGATTATAAGATCTAGTTTTGAAATCATGACGATAATTAATCACAATAAAATACAAACGATTCTTCTTGAACAAAAGTGCGTATCGATATCAAACCACGACAATGGTAATTCAAAAAACAAACGAACATGCCATTTTTCTTTTTCAGAAAACTTGTGTGAAAAAAATAACCATGAAAATTGTGGCCCAACAACACGTCTAAAACCGCTGTTCAAGTGGCACAGGTTTCAGAGTCTCGTACGTTATTAAAATTAATGATGAATTTCCAGATACATATTTTGAAATATTTTACAGCCTATTTCTGTAACACGATAAAAAATTATTGAAATCATTTGTTTAATGCAGTAAAATATTTTTCCATAACAAATATATGAAAATTAATGTAAAATATTTTTTAATATAATAATGTTTCTCCAATGCATGGCAATTACAAAATCATATCAAGTAGAAGCTTTCTACAAAATTAATTTACATCAGGACGTTAACAAATATATCAGAAAGAAATGTTTCTGAGTTTATATTGAAACCAACATGAATATATTTTGGACAACATTTAATTGAAAGTTGATCATGATAATGATTCAGTAGGAACTTACAATAAACCCTGTTAGAGATGGGAATTGTGAGCAAAAATAAAATATAGCGGCAGCCTTCAGATGCGAAATAAATTGAGATCGAATTTAAGAGAACATTAAAATTTCAGAACGACGTTTTAAGCTATGTAAGCGGATATATAAACATATTTCTATGCAGGTAGCATTCATTTAATGTAACTTAAACAAAACAGTGCTATGTTGTTAAAAATATTACTTGATTTATCTTTAAACGTTTACATGAAGTCAGTATGTGATCAGTGGTAACAGGTAACAGTATTTTGTTGCTTACATGACTGGGTATGATGTTGCTTACATGAACACGATAAATTTGAACTCACGTTATCTCATTTGAAATAAAAGTAAAACCTTTATGTTAGTACTGTTGGTAAGCAGAAGCTCAACGATTGTTCATTATAAGATTATAAATAATTTGAGGGAAATCAACAAATAACATAAAACATTAATATTAAAAAGTATGGCATTCCATGTGTGTCAACCCAATATTTCATTCACGAATAATTATTTTTTATTGATTAACGAATTACAAAATTAATATAAACTGTATAAATCTGACTTCTTAGATTAAGAAAATTAAAGTCATAAGAAATAAAGTGGATAATTAAAATAATCGATCAATAGTTAGTCAAAAACGCTTCTGAGCTGAACTGCGATGAATGAAATTTCCAATCATCATTTAAGAATTTATTAAATTTTATTATGATAATTAAATTTTTTTATATGATACATGATATTATATATTATATGATATTTTATTAAAAAAATAATAGAAATTACTTAACCTCACTGAGACTACTTCTCTCATCTCGAATTAATTTATAAAATAAATCACTTAAATACACTATTTAACGATCTTTTTACACTTATATACTTCACAGATTAGTTTACTGGACGAATATCTTACTAGCTGCCATAGAAGGAAGAAATTGAAGGAGTTCGTGAGTCAGGAGGGGAAATCGCTCCGGAAATTCTGCTTTGCCTGTGGTATTTTATAGGTTCGCTTCTTTTAGTCCAAGTTTAAATCATTATAAGTTTTAATATCTTTATACTGTAATAATGTTTGTATAATGTAGTAATGTTATAATGTTTGTAAAAATATGTGAAGGAAAATTAAATGTGAATGTTCTAATTATTGTTATATATACACGTAAAAAAAATATAAAAATA
>NW_027109834.1:197039-252859 GCF_000696795.3 Halyomorpha halys
TACAGAATAAAAATAAAATCTTAACCTATATATAAAAAGATATTATGTAATATAGTTGAAACCATAGCTTTATAAAATAATTATTATCAAATAAAGTAAAATATAAACACTATTTTTTTTAAAAATAAACTATAACAAGAAAACTGTATAACTAAAAAATGTCTTGATACAAATTTCTACTACTCAATACATGGATAAATGAACTATTTATTAATGTAATATTTATATATTACATTAATAAACAGTTTATACTGATTAACAAAGTTAACGCTTCATTCATATAATGATTACCACCTATCTAGCGTGAAGAAAAAGTCGTACTAACTGGACAAGGAATAAGTCACACGTGAATACTCATTTCGAATTCATAACAAAACAAACGCCACAAATATAATTTCAATATTGTAATATCAATATGACAATTAGTCATATCTTACAAGAATATCCATATTTCACCTCACGCCACGATAGCTTAGGATTGAATCGGAATACAACGCTTAGAGTCGACGATAAAGTAATCTAAATTGAATTTATATTTTTAAAATCACCAATAGGCAACTATAACGAAAAATTTAATCGTAAACAACTTGCGTTAATGACCAGTGAAGTTTTACAGGATTATACAAAAACGACCGAACAAATCAGCTATCCATAGTTTATTAGATGTCAATTGGAAGTGTACTTTTACCAATCATAATATAACAGTCAAGGTGTGCTTTTTTATCTTTGTTTCATTTTTTAGTCAGTACAACTTCAAAGTTAGCCTCAAGCGATATGATCGCTACCGGTCTTTGGTTTTATACAAACACAGTGGATGTCTTTGTTTTCATAACAGTATTATTTAAAAATATTTTAACAACTCTAAACTAGAAGTCAACTAATAATAATTTTGTATTAGTGTTCAAAGCCAGCTTGCGTTTCCATGGAGGCTCCATGTTTGTCACTCAATTACTTAGATTTTGACGTTTTGGATACATAGGACCTCATTTCAAAGATGATCAAAAGTAACTGAGAACCAGTAACTTCAAAGAAGGTTGCTCTGCGCCAAATATTTGATATATTTTTTTAATTGCTTTCAGTTTTGTTACACTAAGAGGTGTCTGGATAGACTGAAAATTATACCTTAGCTTTCTTACTGTATTAGTGAAAGAAAAAGTCAATAGTTTGTTTGTCAATATATTTGTTTATTTATTTTATTTTATTTTTCAAAAGGTGGAGCAAAGTTTATAGTTTATGATGAACTATCAAAAGGTAAGGTGCTATGCTGTATAATCTCTTGACAAAGGAGTTCAATGATGTGGTCATTTATTATTTATGTCATTAACTGAGGTTATCTGCGACCCTTCCTATAAAAAGCTTTGTTCACTTCAAGAGTTATCTTATGTTTTGCCTTTCTAGTGGCCGGCAGCGAGCAACCCTCTCTGTGAAATATATCCGCAAATTCAGATAGTAATAACTCCTCCTCGGGAACCTCTACACAATGTCTATCAGTTTCTAGATTGCTATGATAAAGTTTCTGAAGTCATTTCACAAAGTCCCTTCATCTGAAAAACGACATTATCCCGCACATTAACATCGCACCAGATCAAATTGTCATGTTGACTTGTTAGCTCTTCTAACAGATGGACGGCAGCCCCCCATTTGGAGGTCATATTACCACGGGAGGTTCTCAAGGTCCCCATACCTTAAGGACCACTCAAAGTGATAATAGAACATCTACATGCCTTTAATTTGTAAGCTTTATCCTACTCCTTTAGCATTCCTCTGCTGGGCCAGGTACTGGTACTATATCAATTAGCTCCTCAACTCAACGACCCCGTTGCTTGCAGTACGGGAAGTTTGTTGCAATACGGTTTAGACATTCGCATTCATAGGATCTACGAGCGTCTTGTCCTTTGGGTCCTCGAGAACGTAATGCTGCACTGCAGGTCTCTGCCCTCTCTTCTTCTATATTCAAATTTGAGAGATGTAGGTTTCAGTCTAAAGTCAGATCGCGTTATCACATCCTGTTCCTAAAAGGCACTCCACTACTTCTTCCTCCTCCCTCACAACTTTGTTCATTACATCGGGGACCTGTACGAAGAAAGAAATTCCCATGTTTAATGTTTCTAGCATAACCAATTATACCTTCAACGTTATGTTGAAAATCGCTAGCTGGTGTGATGCCTCAGCCTGTCACACAGTCTCAAAATGTTTTTTGGAGATTGTTGTATATTGATTCAGCATATTCTCAGCACAGCTGTAATCCAATTGCCCCCTCCCATACGTATTTTTCAATCTTCTTGTACCCTCCTCCTACAAATTCAGCTAATACGCGTTTATACAGTTTAGAATATTCCATTTTATCCTTCCATACTAAGAATTTTATTTTTAAAACTCCTATTCTTAAACTAATTCCATGTTAATATAAACCATATTCCATCAATAAGCATCTAAACTATTCGTTTTTAAGCTAATTTTATGGAAAAGAAGACCCAGAAGAATATTCAGATAATTGAAGCAACAGAATATTCGAAACTACATATTTTATTGAAAAACTCTGCCTCATTAGAAAATCGCTGCAAATTATTACACAATTGTTTATCATTTGAATTAATTATATTAATAAGTAACAAATAATAAAATATCTGGTGGATATTTAGATGCTTCTTGTACTATAGAACCTCTAAATTTTGGGGGTTATTAATTTTTTTTTTTTTGTCGATTTCACAGATTCACTAATAGAAACAATAAATTAATTAAATAGAAACAATAAATAACTCAAAATTGAATAAATAATGTAATTAGAAAAATAAAGTAAAACCAAGTAAGTTAATATTAGCATATAATAAAAGCAATTGATTTAATTGAAACTGTGGAGTAACTATAAAGTTTTTTTAAAAAAAACTTTATAAAAAATGAATTTGAAAAAATAATGAACTTTTTCGTGACAGGTCTTATTTCATATATTTATTATTTAGTTTTAAAATAATTATATGGTAATTATCTTTAAAGATTAAGATAATTTTAATTTCAATGAATTTTTTTTTTATTTCTTTCTTCTAAATTTCCCTTTTAAAATTGAATGAACCAAATAAATAAAAAAAATTGATTTTGGGAATCGCTGAAAAATATTTTATAATGATATTTCTGATGTGATTTAATAACCACTGCTACGATAATAATTATTACTCTACTAGTGACTTAAATTATGCATATTTTTTGTTTACTGATAAATTTACAACTGTGGGTTTATTCCTTTTTTCATCTCAGTGTCTAAGTGCAGTTTAATATTTGAGGTGAAAAGAAAAAGCCATTACGAAGGGTAGTTTTGTAGGTTCTTACAAGATAATTTATATTCGTAGCACTAGCACATTAGTTGGGTCTTTCGAGTTTTGATGTTAATATGTTCTGAGAATGTTTTGTTTAAAACTAATATATGTAGACCCCAAAACAGTTGAATTATTTAACTGTGAATTTTTATCGATCATAGCAAAGTAAATTAGTGAAATTATAAACAAAATATGACAATAATTAAGACAATCGAGCTTCCATTAGCTCTTATTACAATTATTTTTTAATTATGGTGATTACAGGAGTTGAAACCTACGTTTTAATGCCCCTCTAATTAAACATACTAAGAAAAAAAAATATATAATGGAAATATTTAAAATATATATAAACAAATTCTTATGGGTAAATCCATTTCTAAAACAACTCCTGTGGTGTTTTCATAGGTTCACCGAATCTTAGCCAGGTAACGTCATTTTTAAACACCCCATCGAGTCGATAGTGTTCTCGTGAAGAACAATCAGGAGATAATAGTTTCTGCTTAAGCAGCGGTACGTAAGGGAACCAGTTACGAAACAGCGCTAATTTGTCTTTTTTGAAGTGAGGCTGAAGGAGTACGTAAGAGAGAATGTTGAAATAAAAACGAGGGGACTACAGTTAGACGGGCAAGGCCTGCCGTGAAAACGGGATGTTTGGGGGCGAGCCTTATAAGGGCGGTGGTGGAGTGGGGAGCAGCGCGTGCCCATCCCCGGCCAGCAGTGTACTTCGGGCCTTCCGTCTGGTCAGTCTGCTCTGCACAGCTCTGGAGGCTACGTCTCCGCGATCTATTTTACACGGACCGTCATGGATTTCGACTGCTTCTTGTGAGAGTGAGTGACCATGAGTTCCGCGTGCGAGATCCCACCAGATCCTAACAATAACACTAGCGAAAAATGCTACAGCCTCAGACCCAGGGGCTGCGTCCGAAGAAGCGACGACGATGATGAAGAAGTGTCATGGGTCCGAAGAAAGAGGCGTCCAAAGAGCGGTAAACCAGCACCACTATCCAAATACAGAAGGAAAACTGCCAACGCTCGCGAGCGATCCAGGATGCGCGAGATCAACGAGGCCTTCGAGAGTCTTCGGCGGGCTGTACCCGTGCCCCGAGAGTCGGAAAAACTGACCAAGATTTCCACCCTGAGGCTGGCCATGAGGTACATCTCCGCATTGACCCAACTTCTCAGCGAACCCGAGTCTGACGCAGAGTCTCTCCTCAGCGACTCCCTGACTGAGTCATCCCTTACACCACCGCTCACCCTCGACCCGTTCCCGTACTCGGACTTGGACGAAGTATCCGTGCCCCTGGATACCTATACAGACTTTGCGTTTGCGTTAGATGATGCCTTTCCCGCAGATTTCAGCTAGACTGACGGGAGACTTCGACGCCGAGGGAGACTTTAACGCTTGGAGGCAAGTAGTCTTTTCGGTATGGTATACCCTTTACAAAATTTTAAAACTTCTAACCTAACTGAAACCAAAATTTAAAATATAAATATATCCGAATGTCTTATAAATTTAATATTTTTAAAAGTGTTTTGTAAATAGATCATCGCATCATCCTCCCTAACCAATTAAATAAAAACACAAACATTAATGTTTAAGTAAATTCAGTGAAACAGTAATCAAATAAACAGTTTTTCAACTAAGAAAGTTTTAATGATATTATACCGTTTATATAAAACTTATTCTTGTTATCGTTATCGAATTTGGAATGTGCCACTTTCTCATATTTTTTTTTCGAAACCTGCCATGGTGCTATTGCATAAGAAGAGTACTAGTTTTCAGCTGAGCAATTTTTTACAAACAGATAATCAGATAAAGAAAATTTTTGTATTTTCCCAATTTTTTTTAATATCTATTCCACACATTCAAATATCACATTATATATTAAAATGATCCTGTAACTTCATCATAAAATTGAAAACTGTGACTTAATACCTAAATTTTATCTAAAACATATTTAATTTAATGTATTATTAAGTAATATGATTTGATTATTATTCTCTTCGAAGGAATTGAAGACATTAAGAATTTATTTATTTATAAAACAATAAAAAAAGTAAGATATAACAATGTTAGGTATTTAGATTTGTGTTATATATGATACTAATAATTCTGCATTAAATTTGAAAAAAAATTATCATTTCACTAAAACGATAATTATATGTGATCATTTTTACAAAAGCATTAATGGTAACAGATATCAACACATGATGCTCTGTAGTGTAATGGATTCAAAATTTAAAAAGTTTAGATCTTGTAAGTAGTGATTGTAGAATTATGATAAAAAATCTATTTAAATAAATAAAATGATAAAAATAAAAGGGTAAATTTAGTTACAAGTCTCTTTTGATGAAAATACAAAACCTATTATTTTTATAAATAAAAAGAAATTTACATTATAACACATTTTTATTCTTAAAGGCCATCTTCTATAGCAGGCAACATCCTCGTGCCGTATTCTTAATCCGATCCTGTTTAGTACAGACGGAGGAGTGTCGATTTGTCCGGATGAACGTCAAAATATCTGGTCGGAAGATGATGAACAGGGCGAGATAGGACCCTTGTCGATAAGACTGCTGTACGATGACCGATAAAATCTCATGTTAATTCTAGTTTATATTCGCTTGTTCCGAGTATCCTTCAGTTGATGAGAGATCCACTATCTGGAGTAATGAGTCAACATAATCAGTCGGCGATTTCCATCCAGCTGGCAACTAAATGGACCATGATTAGCTGGCGACCATCTTAAGAGCAAGTACAGGTTGTCGAACTCCGGTGAAAACTACTAAAAATATGTTTCGAAATGGAGATTAGAGCACAAAAAAAAAAAATACATATCGGCCATCATATAAAATTGATTTTAAGGAAATTATTTATTTTTTATTTATTTAAAATTACAACTGTGCAAAAAAAAAAATACAATAAGTAAATTTGATGAAAGTTTCAAATACTTGATAATCTTGCGAAGGTACTATCCATAGGCAGTACTTCAATGGAAATTAAAATAAAATTGACATGTGAATTACTTCATTTCATTCATGAATTATCAAGGGGATGGTAGCCATTTTAGAAGCACGCTATTTTATTGATATTTAAGGTTTAAGATACTTTTTTTGCAACCACTATTTCCTCAAAAAAACTAAATTATTTATAAAATACTGCGTTTCTATTGAACCCAATTAAACTAAAATCAAATTAAGTATAATTCTAAAATAATTAAATTTTCATAAAACAAAAACAATAATTTTAAAGGACGATTTTGTGAATAACGGACTAAAAATTTAATTGTTTAGAAGAAAACTTGATTTCTAATACAACCAAAAGTCCATGAAAAATTTAATCAAGAAAGATATTACAAATTCAGTAATGTATCTAACATATTAGATACATTATAAATAAAGGTATTTTATTTTATCCCCCCCCCCTAGGGAGTTGTCTGTTATGTTGATAAATAAAGGTATTTAGCTGCCTAAAAAGTATTATAAGCTGTAAAACTTTATTTTTCAAAGGCACTAATTCTTGATATTTTACTTCTGGCATTCATACTTTAAACATTTTTTTTTTTATTAATTTCGCACTAATTATATATTCTTTTTTTCTGATATATTTGACGGTTACTTCATCTTCAAGCATTTTATCATTTATGATTGTAGTTATTTTTTCTTCATTATTGTTTATTTCCCTTTCATTATTTGATGTTACATTTATCCCTTAACATATTTACTTTATTCTCACTTTTTATACAATTTCAATTGGAGATATAATTTTTTATTTATTTAAAGCCGTACATGTCACTGTTATATTGAATTTTATGTATTTTTTAAAAATATTAATGTAATTACATATGGTATTGCTCAAATATAGCATTTTGTTAAATAATGAAAGGCATTTATAAATTTTACTGATTTTTCACCACTATATGACACTTAGTGTTTGCTGAAACGTACTGTAGGAACTAAAAAAAAATTTAAGCAATAATGAATAACAAGGTTTCATACTTTATTTATTTTTTTTTTTATAACAATTTCTTGATATGTTTGGAATACTTATTTCTTGATGTTTAAGATTATGTTTCCATATATCTTTCAATAAGCAAATCCAGTTCACATTTAAACCTCATGATTTAAAAGGTTAAAATATAATATTTTAAAAATTAAAAATATTTTATTTCAGCAGATTTATATCTAATGAATAAATTGTATTTATTTTTTCAGGTTAAGCAGAGTTACTTATGAAAAAAAACTTCCATCTCTTAATAGTAAACGAATAGAAATGATTTTTTTGTGATTTTTTTTTTGTTTTGTTTTTTGTCTTTAAATATTTACAATCGAATAATTGTAATTGTAAATAATTTAATTTGAGATTCGGAAAAGCTTTAATCACCCAGCTCTAAAATAAAATCAATTTTATGACATGGGTTAACATTTTATTTGTATATAGCTAAGTGCAATATGTATTATATAAAGATAAATATAAGAATTATATAATTATATTTAAAGAAATAAATGTCAAATTTAAGTGCCAGATAGATTTTATAAATTTGTTAATATATGTCTAAGAAAGAGAAGTGAAATTCTGATTATTAGAATAAATAAATTGTATATTTGTGATAAGTTAATTCTTAATTCCTTTCTTTGTGTTAAATATAATTCTATTTAATGTTAGTATTATTATTTATACTGTTGGAGTATAATTTAAAAATGTTATTAAGTCAGAAATATTTGGTTGTATGAAGATAGTCCGGATGGTGGTCAATAAAGATACCTAAGTACTATTTTGGTACTTTTATTAACCGTCAACTATCTTCCTACAATTTATTTCATAATGTCAACTATCATCTTCCAGTGAGAAATATTTTATTAAATTAAAAAAAAAAAATTAATTATTTAATTATGAAAAATAAAATAAAATATTACCATTTTAGAAATAAATTACAAATCTGAAAGAAAGCAGTCAATATAATCTGTTTTAACGGAATATGTATAAAATCATATCCACAAATAAAACAGGATTCATTTCAATGAGAAACACTTTATTTCTAGGCTATTTTATTCCAATAAAATGGGTTGCTACAAATACAAGCATACTTATATATTCATTACGAAATATGGTCAAATATTTTTGTTTTATATTCATATGTTCGTAAATGCACATTTTTAAGATTGATTATATAATCTTTTTTTTAAATCTCTATTACTTGTACTGGTAATAATGGTAGGAACGAGTCCGGCATGTGGGCCTATTGGTCCTTTTTGCCAACCCCAAGGCAGACCAATGGAATGACTTTCAATCTTTATTACATAATTTCGTTTTTATTATCATAAAAACTAATTTTTTCTCTTAATTGATTTAAATATTTTATGATACATGAAAAGTGTGACCAAATATATTATAAATTTAAATTTATGTTAACAACGTATCTTATAAATTCCAACTTTTAAAGCAGTGACTCAACCGTACTAATAAGTGAAATTTTCAATTAATCTAAATTTTATTGATTTTTTAAAATGTTGGAGCAGATGATATTAAAAAAAAATACAAAATAATTATTGTACATAAATTTACGCAAAAAAAAAATTAGACTGAGTTTCAAGTGGCTTTGTTCCATTGCTTATAAAATAAGATCTAATGAATATATAATTATATGATTATATTTATTTTAACAAAAAGAGTGAGGAGAAAGAAATAATATCAATTAGTCTAATAGTGTCAACCAAAAAATTAATTTTCTGGACACATTTAATTGATACAAGAGAAAAAAAGTCAGAAAATGTTTACATCCGTTTTCATTTCATTTTACTTCTATATATTTGGAAAATCAATTCGCCTATTTATGAAATAAAAGAGAAAATTCCAATAAAAAGTCTTACTTTTTACTTTTGTTTCTTTCTTTTGGCTTACTTCTAAATAATTGGAAAGTGTTTTGAACTCAGATTTTGTTGATACCCTGGAAACAGCTATTTTATATTAAAACCACTTAATGAAAGTTTTTTAATCATAAATTTTTTCGTTTACTAAGAACCTTATATTTTGACTGAGCCCAAATATACACAGAAAAAATCGAAAAGTATTTCTAGTGATAAACTCAGCAGTGGGGAAAAAAGCTTGCCTTTATAGTTGCAATTGTACATGTACATTAATTAAGTTTGGAGCTAATGTACTGAATAATAAATCATTAATAAAGTTCAAGTTAATTAAATCTCGAAACAACTCTAAAGTCTGAAAATTTATATAGGTCTTCTTCAAAACGATAGTTGAAACAAGATGTCTGTAAAATGACGTGAAGGCGATGTCTTGATTTTTAAAATATTATAATCATAATGTTGACTTAACTACGAGGATATGTGCGTTGATTTTACGCCCTAAAGCCCAAGACAACAACAACTACGAGGTATTACAGCTTAAGCAACTAAATAATTTTAGTAATCATGTTTCTATTTTTAAAAAGCCAAAAAAATATTTATTACTCAAAAGCTGAATATTTTCGAAGAATAAGGAAAGCCCGAGAGGGAAAACCCGGGTATATCTGCTAAGATCTACAGGCGGCATGAGATGAAAAATACCAAGAAAGCATTTACTTGGGTTTCAATCAAGTACTGAAGATTAGGTCAAAACATTAAACAAACCCCTCAAGGATCAAAACGTCATATATTTATGTGAAGTGAACTGTTTAAGTCAGGCAATTATAAGTTACATCATAGTAAACCAAAACATCTTTAAAAATAATAGAATTTGTTTTTTTTAAATACTATTTGAAGGTTTTTTGTTTTTTTTTCAAGTTGCATATTGGAAGATATATTTTCAACAAAAAATTTACCTAGAAAATTTAATTTAAAAACTTGATAGGTCGGGAACCTGGCAAGGGTGATCACTTTTCTGGACACCTTTTTACTTTGCCCAGTAAAAACAAACATTTTACTACTTTCGAATCTCAATTGGTGTTTGCTACAGAAAATCATATATTATACAATTCGATTTTGTAATCCAGAACTTTCTAAAATGACTATAAACTACCTAAAAATGTCTGTTAAGTTACTTTCTTCTTGTAGAACGGCACTTGGGGGCAGCAGTTGGAATGGTAACATTTTCACGAAGAAACTGTCAAATTTAGTGACATGAAATAATCAACAGTAGTTACAAGGTTGAAACAAGGTGCCAGGAAAAGAGCTGTAGACTTACAATGTTCTAAGAATAGTAAACTAAATATTTGTATATTTGATATTGTCATATTTAAGTTTATTTCTATTGTATGTATGTATACTTTTTGATGTTCTTGAAGACATATATATGGTAATACAAAGTATAGTAAGACAACTATATTGAGGCGATGTTTTGCAGAGTCGTGATCTTGAGTGAATGTTTTTTCATTTTTAGCTTGTTGAATTGATATTAAATTAGTTTTTCAGTAACATTGTTTTTTTTTTGGAGTGGCTGTATAGGTAAGGTGTGTATAGTTAAGCCTGATGGTGATTATGGTGAAGAGTTCGGGAAAAATAGCTGGGTCATATTGAAAAGGTGCCTCTAGAAATATACTTACGAAGGGGAACATCTAAGAATAAAGCCACTCCTACGCTGGTAGTGGAAGATGACCAAGCTTTCGGAGGTGGAGGAGCCAATTGCTCCTTGTGCGGCAAATAGCAAGCTTTAAAACACGAATGAACCGTATGCTGCAAAAAGCGCAGAGTGTGAACCTAATTCTACAACGCTGGATGGCTATAGAGATCTACTAATTGAGAATCAATACTTATTTTCAAGATTCTATTGAAGTAAAACCGATTAGACAAACCAGATAATTTTATTTACAAATTTATTTAATATAGTCTAGAATCTAAAGTTACATAAACCTAACATAATTTGAACATTTATGACAAAAAAATGTGTAGAGTTTAAAAATTAAACAGAGGTACGTACAAGTTTTCTTTAGTTTTTTGGTTAATCGTTATGTTTTACATTTTTTTTTTTTTTTTTTTTAGTAAAATTATGTTATCAACTTTATGGTCTGTTATTAAAATATCTGAAAGAAATTATTTATCCCCAAATGAGAAAATATAAATAGGTCGTATTGCGTTTCAATTCTTTATCTCGAATAAATATGAAATATAACTATGAAATAGATTTTAATATCTGTTTACTCTATAAATTGATTATGCTATAATAAACTAGAGATAAGGAAATCATAAAAGTGTCAAATCTTACAAAGAGAGTTGGTCATTTATGTTTTATCTACATGTGGCAGCAAGTAATACCTAGGTGGAAATTTAAAGTCATTTATCATATAAACATAAATTATTTAGGTGTTAAGGAAATTAAGAAGCTATAAAAAACAAGACATTAAAAAAAATGATGAATAACTCTAACTGCTAATGGTGATTATTAAAAAACTAAAAACAAAATTTTATATTACTATTAATAAAATCTCTCATTAGGAGTAGAATATAATTACATTTTAATTTTAATAAAATTTATAACGGTAGGCCAATAAAGAAAAAGATAAGGTAATGGGGCTATCACTCAAGGTATATATTTTAATAAAAGGAACGTCTTGATTGGGTAATCTTTCTTCCTTTACTCCCTCCACTATTATTGAGCTCGATTATTCCCAACTAATTGCTAATCTACTCACCGAGACGAGGCCATTAAATAGCGTGAATTATGACCGCCGATGTCGTTTACTAGGTCCAGCTCATGATTGATATTTTCTGCAATTATATTATAAAATATTACACAATTTAATCACCAGCGTCTCTATTATGATTAATATTTTATCTTCAATATTTAAAATTTACTAAAGCATTTTTAATCAGTTTCCTTCACATGATCCATGTTAAAAAAGCATTTGATCTAACGCCTACAGCAGTTTATTATTAAAAGAATAAGAACTAGAGGGGAAAAAGTGGTTCGTCTAAGCGAAAACCGTGAGAAGAGAATAATAAATACCAGAACCCAATACCGGGTAGCGGTATGAGGCAGCGTGCCGTCAAAATTATGTCTTACTTTGAATTGAACCATCTTGTTCACACAGAAGGTGGTACATTCCACCAGGCTAAGATACTATTTGTTCTGTTTCAGTTTACAGATTTAGTAAACAGTTCCTGGTTTCACAGTTATAGCCAATGTAGATCGATAAGTTACTATATTAAGACAAAAGGTACGAAACGGAAGAATCAATTAGAGGGGAGAGTGTCCCATTCTTCTGTTGTGCGATACATTTGTGTAACTCTAAGATTCTCTGACTGCCTCCGCCAAGTTGGATTCCTCAAAGTACAAGAGCCGGGAAGAAAAAAAAGGTATTTATCTCACCCCAATTTTTGATTACTTCAATAAAAAACAATGTATAATTACTAGTCAAAATTGACGAGTCTGCCAAGTATAGGTAGGGGTATTAAAAAATGGCGGCAGTTTCAAAACCTTAAAAAAACATTGATTTTTCATTCTCTATATCATAAAAACTACCAACAACACTAGAAAATCTAAGAGAACATTATTTAAAGAAGAGTAAATTTTCTGAAATATTAGCCCTAAAAGAGCTATTTATGTCCAATAGTTCTCGAGATATAGCTTTTTACTAAGCAACATTTCTTAAAAATCTACTGAATGATTAGTAGTTAGTTAATTTATTTTGAGAAATCCATATCTCAGGAACTATGTGACGTACAGATGTCTATTAGCACTCAAATTAAAGTTAGTTCAATGGACTGTACAAGGACTGGACCTTTACCTTTGTAGGAATAGTAGTTTTCATGATATTTGCTAAAATAAATTGGTTTATTGTTGTGCGGGTAATAAATTTGATTTATGAAAAATTTTATTTCAGAAACCATTGGACGTACTGATGTCTGCCAGCGCTCAAATTAAAACTAGTTAAATTTACTACGAAATAGTTAATAATGTTTATCTTTATAGGAATAGTAGTTTTTATGATATTTGACAAAATAAACTAACAAAATGTTAATTTCTAGTTGTTCCTATAAAATGTTGGATTTCTGAAAAAATGTATCTCTAGATCCATAAGACGCACATATGTCTGCCAACATTAAAAATAAAGGAAATTTAACTAATTATAAAGTAGTTTATGACACTTATCTTTGTAGAGGTAGTAGTTTTTTCGATATTCACATAGGAATATAAATTTGGCAAATGAAAATTTGTCGGAACAACTATAAATCAATTTATGTTTACAAATTTCATGTAAACTATTACTCCTACGAAGATAAACGTCATAAAATACATTATAGCTCATTAAACTAGCTTTAATTTGAGTGCTAATAAACATCTGTACGTCAAATAGTTTTTGAGATATAAAGTTTTGTTCAAAGTTCAAAATAAATTCACTAACTACTGATCTTTCAGTACGTCCCATACAACATTTTTATGAAATGTTGCTTTTTAAAAAGCTATATCTCGAAAACTATTGGACTTAATAAACTGTATTAGGACTAATATTTTAGCAAATGTACACTCCTTTTAATGACGTTCTCTTGGGCTTTCTTGTGTTGTTCCTACTTTTTAAGATATAGAGCTCCGAATGAAAAATTAGTTTTTTTTTATCGCTTTGGAACAGCCGCCATTTTTTATTCCCCCTACATTTACTTGCCAGACTCATCAATTTTGACTATTAATTATACATAGTTTTCATTAAAATAATAAAAAATTGGGGTGAGATAACTGCCTTTTTTCTCCTCCTGGGCTCTAGTACTATGACAATTTCACTATCCGATCTCTCCGATTATATGCATACCCCTGTTTGTTCAAGGAACATACATAATAAGCTCCGCTAATGCACAAAAGAATGTTTCATTGATCGAATTTTGGAAGCAAATAATAGCTATAGAAACAGTTGGCCTTGGGCCGGGATCAGACTTCTGGCGGTAACATCAATAGATTGGCATTGGATCTGCTATCATCGTATAAAAGAGAATCCATTGCGTTGATGAGGAAGGAACGTTGAATGCTAACGCGGTGGTGAGTAACGTTAGACCAATGATTCAACAAATACGGACATATGAACTTGAACAAGCAGTATGTATTTCCGACGAATTCACAGCTTGAGCCATGACTAAAATTCTTCTGTTTTACATTTATGCATATTTTTGTTTGTTCAAGAGACAGGAGGGGATTATTTTTTTAAATGTTCTTTTCATTGTTTTCTTATTTTGTGAGAAATTATGTACTTATTTATATACATATAGAAAAAAATTAAAACTCTTTAAGCTTACTTTATACTTACTATAATTCTTCTCCTGTTTCTGGCCATTTTCTTTTTAATAGTGGAGTATTTCGGAAACGTCTTGCGACCTTAATCAATTATTAATAGTTGATAAATTATTAGTAATTATTCAATATTAATTACTTGATAGCTGGAACAGACGACAAAATACCTAAAAGGTCTTTACATCAGAAAAAAAATAAAAAAAGAGATACAACAGTATGTGAAGGTAATGTTGAATACTGCATCATAGTCACAACGAACATAAAAGCTGAGAAACAAAGAGCATAAACAACAGGAAGCCGATGGCTACTGCCTTGATGATAACTCATCTGGTTATTGGCACAGAGAGGTATTCCAATAATGAAAACTATATCTTTGTTTTATGATGAGAGAATAGGTAACCGTCTTATGGCGTCTCATCGGCAATCTGCCTTTTCCAATCCAGCCATTGAGCACTGAATTATTATCAGCTTTTCGGCTTATCCGGCTGCTTGATATTCATGGCGCAATCAACGGGGATACTTTAATTTATGCTTTTTGATAATTACCTCATCTTTTTGAAAGGTACAGAAATGCTTCCAGGTTCGTTATTACTCCATCTCACCGTCAAAGATACGAGTATCTGTCTAGTAACAATTATATAATTTATATCATCATTTAAGTTTAATCAGAACTTATGTAATAAAACTTTCGAAAGTTTGTTTATTTAAAAATATATACAAATAAATATACTTTGTGTATAATATTGATGTTGACAGAGGAAAATTTGGAAATAATTTTTTTTTTTAACTTTATATAATTGTATTATTACGATATAAAATATAAGTTTATATTTTATAACGTCATTGATTACGTTAACATGTCTCAATTGTTATTTTAAACATATTAATTTAATTAAGTGACTGTCATAGCTTATATTTTAATGATTAACTATTATTTGAAAACTTACTAGTAATGTTGCATTTTCAAAAATATATTAATTGTGAATATTAAGATTTAATGTGAGAATATTATCGAGAAATTTCTATTAAAATTATGTGGGATTATAATTCATAATGAGTTTCCAAAGGAGATCTTATGAAACTAAGGAATCTGAGGAAGTTAAAAGTTCTTAAAAGCTATATAATTGATTTTTTAAGAATTACACAGTAATATATATTCTGATATTGCATCGGGAATTACAAATAGAGGATAACATAAAAAAAAAGGTTCATGAAGTTCCACTCCTAGTTACCTACAGTTAAAGGAGAAGTGACCTACAACTTGGGTAACCCAACCACAACCCGAAGACTGAAGCCCAGACTGCTATTGGACTTCCTGTTATAAATTCTATATTTATCAGTTTTGTTAGTGACATTCTAAAATTTGATTTTATCTTAATAAATATTTTTTCTTAAATTCACTTTCTTTTTTTCCACTAGTCAATTATTTATTTTGTTAAATCCATAAATATCATTGTATTTGTTACTAACTTTACTTTTATCTTTTATTACCAATCATTATTTTAATCTATTTGTTTCATCTTATTTTATTTTATTTATAACATTGTATATAGTTAGGGGTATCTTTTGTACGAGACTATACCCCCTCATAATAAATTGCTAAAAGGAAAAAAAAAAATGTTACTCTGACATTAATGTTAATTTAATGGTTAACCATGTAAAGCCCACCAGGCTGATCAGGAATTAAATAAATAAATTATATTCTAATATGTTAGTGAGAAAAAGTTTGAAGCTAGTTCAATTTTTTTCCATATCTCTACGGGAAAACTCATAAAATTAATGTATTAGTGATTATTTATCGTAATATGTGTTTTTATATTATATTATAAACATATTTATGAAATATGAACACTATAGGCACTTGAACCGCCAACCAGCGATTCAACATGTAAAGATGGTTTACAACATGTTTTTCAGTTGTAATTATGTTTACAATATTTTGTCTTCTTAAATAAATGAATAATATAAATATTTGTTTCACTTTAATATATACAATGTATTAACAATAGTTTTAATGCAAACTTTAGTTTCAGTACAATTGGGCTCAAATATGTTTAAAAAGTATTATAAATACATTTCTGAAAACTAATATTTTTTATTAAAACTTTATCAGAAATAAGAAATTTAAAAGGTTAATACCAATAAAATAATGCTTAATAATATCACTTTTTGTTATTAAATTGAACTGTAAAACGTTTATAGTACTTATAAATATAATAAAAAGAAAAAGGAAATTATCAACTATCTGCTTTTTATTAGAGAATTTCTATATCATAAGAAAAAGTAATATGATTATGTTGGATTTGATGAAATTAGAATGTTCTGGTTCTTTACCAAACAATAGAATTTAAGATTTAAACAGACCCAAACTGACTGCTGACAAATCTAAAAGATGACAATAAATTTGATCTTGCTACGCCGAACCAAGTCACATAAATGTTCTATTGTATGCAAAGTCTAAAATAATTTTAACATTCATAGAGAAAAAGACATTTACATTTGAATTTTTTTTTGTTTTAACAACGTTTTGGAGAGATGAGTTAAAAATATGGGGAAACATTACTGTAGTTCTCTGCATCCTGAAATGACAGAATCCGCTATAACCTCAACTTGAGGTCAAGGCGATTCAATTATGTCACTGATTCTTCATTGAATTCAGAACTATCATGAAATAAGCAGACATCTGAATTTAAGTATCTTCTATGGTAGAGAGAAGGATGATGAAAAGGCTAACTGAAAGTATGAGTCGATTAATGATAGGTGACATCAACAACTAAATCATTTAACTTTGTTATTTTATAAACTTATTTTTTAGGGGCCTTACGTAGCTCAGTTGGTTAGGCCAAGGTCTATCGTTCTGAGATCTGCGGGCGGCGTCGGCTCGAATCCGGCGCTTGACTCCCCACTATGGTTAGAATAGATTGGTCACCTATAGATAACCAGACAAACACCTTTGCTCTGGATTGCCTCAAAAAAAAACCTTATTGGATCTGACACACAGAAAACTGCCGATTTAAAAAATAATATTAATAAAAAATAAAGGTCCAAGTTAATTATTTGTTACTAGATAAAGTTAATTATTGTTTATAAATATTAATATGAAATTAGAAGGAAAGAAGATTGTTGAGGCTACAACTTGCTTGTTCTACGACACCCTTTCTGGTGGATAAAACCACTCTCGTTATGATATGGATGTACTCTTTGGGTCTTGAGATATTGTGAAGTATAGTATGTAGTTTAAGAAAATTAAAGTATACCTGTAATTAAATATAGTCTTGCAGCAGCTAAGATGATTATAACAGTAAATCAAATATATTAGTGAACGTGAAGAAAACAGATAAGATTTACTCAGATCAAAACTATGATAAAAATCATGGAGGATGGAATTTAATGGAAGGATTAAGCTGATAGGAATAGTGAAGACAAAAAAGGGGCCTTATGATAGACCAAGAACTAGGTAATAACTCTTCTGTCTTCTGTTTCAGTTTGGATTAAAATGGTGAACATTCTTATTGACCTCAAGGTAAACTAAGGTACCGTGAGTGTGGCCTTTTTGGCTTCACTTAGGATACCATTTTAAAAATTACAGGATACCAGAAAATAAAAAAGTAGAGTTCTACAGTGGCCTAAGCAAAATCATAGTTTTGGAGAAGTGTAAGATCAACAAAGAGATGAAATTGCAAAATGAAAAGGAAATATTACTGATTCGGGGGATGAATTGAGTTAAAATATATATTACAGTTATAACATGATTATTGAAATCAGATGAATGTAAGAAAATATTGCTACAGCAAAATGATAATAAAAAATAGCTGGATAGCAATGCTCACAGGGTAAATGAAAAGTTATATCCTGTAATAATCTTAATATACTAGATAATGAAGATTAAAATTACCACTTGGTGAATTATGAAAAGAGTAAGAGGAAGGATTGATCTCGGCGTAAAGTGAAAACTAAATTTTAATTTCTGTCAGAAAAACATAATTTATTTTATTTTATTTTTATTGAAAAAAATATTAAACTACTTTAAATTTAAAAGATGCCTCATTTATATATGCTATCAGCTCTAAAGGTTTAATGAAAATAATTTCAACTTTTTCGAAATTAAGAAAACCGTAAGCCAAACTAACTGAAAATATTTCGTTAATATTTCTATTAGGTATTTGAGTACACCAATAAAATATTTATGAGGTGAAGCGAAAACACGTGTTTCGTAATTCTAAATCATTAATAACATAGTCACTACATTACATTCTGTTAACGATTGCTACTTTTTCTTATTAATTTTAAGTTAGGCGCATAACAAAACGATTAATTTAATTGTTTTAATTTACAAGGTGGTTTTTGAATTAAGTAGTAACATACTTTTAACCACTTAGGAATTCATATGTTTTCGTTAATGAAGCCAGTGATAACAAATAAATTCCTGTTTAAATACTTTATATTGTTAAAGCAGGTAGGAGTTTTTAAAATAGCAATGCAATGTACTAATTGTACAGAATTCAATATGGAATTTTTCAGAAAACGAATTTTTCTAGTTACACACCATGTCAAGCACATCAGAGAGTCAACCAAAGAAACTCTTTTAAAGCATTATTCTGTTTAAAACTTAATTAATTAGTTTATTACGTATTCTAAATGAAATTCTTATTACCTGTTTATAATAATTAATTATTTTTTAATTACATAATTTTTTAATGAAATTTCGAGTGATATATCCGTTGGTACAATGGTAACTATCCTTTGGTCCATCTTTTATAATAGAAAAAAATGGTTTCTTTCAACATTTAAATAATAAAAACCAGAATTGAGAAAAATGAGTGTGATTTGGAAGTAATTAAATATACAGTCGCTGAAGCTGTGACCTAGTAAGACAGAAATAAAACTATATACCCTTAAAAAAAAACTATGTTCCATCCTTGAGACATGTCGAAAGAATACTTGAAGTCAGAAAACATTAGATAGATATTCTGCAAAACGATGGTGGGAACGAAATGTAAACACAAATAATACATTGATTTTTTTTTAGTTTTGATAAATCAAAACTTATAGGAGGATGTGCTTGACATATTATTGGAATTAAAAATCGTTTTATAGCGATCTACAACAATAAAAAATAAAATTGTCTCAACTGTTGAAATATGTAATAGTGATGACTGATCACATTCATACTAAAATAAAATAACATATAAACAAAAATAAATAAATAAATGAAAACAAAAGAACATAAAAATAAATGAAATGTCTCTCTAAATATATGCAAGCAGAAGGATAAAGCAAATGAACATAATCAAACTATATTCATTTTAAAAAAATCAAATAATAATAAAATTAAATAAATAAAATAATTTCCAGTCACATTTATACTCTTATATACAATATTTACATTATAAACCTGAGAATCCCTGAGTCCACTCTATCTCACACGTGTTAGGGGTTAGCAGAGCACTTCCAGATCACTGCGCATTCCTCTCACCGCGTCACTGGTAATGAGCCAGTGGGGGCTGAGCTAGTGCGCTAAAACCGCAAACATATATAATAAATAATACTTTGAAAAACACTTACTTGGCACTCCTTGAATGACATGACTTTAATCAGCAACAATGTGTATGAGCAGTTGCAGCAACAATGTCTATGATTTCTTCTAAGAATTTAATAACTAAGAATTCAGAAGAAAACTCTTCTAACTACCCGTTCCTAAATGAATTGCGTTATAGAAAATAATTCCTTTGAACAGATCATATGTACCGAGAATCTAAGCCGAGTCGGATACCAGCTACCATTATGGCGAGTCCAGAATTTGAAAACTAATGTAACAAAAAGAGACAAATTAATGATGAGATTACCATATTAAGACCGCTCTAAGTACGGTAGCGATTTTAAGTGATATTTCACTACTGATCAACTCACTATCAATCATATAGATACCATTAACGTCAGAGCTGTGTATATGGTGTAGTATAACAGATAGTAAAGTGGCTATTCGTTAAGGGACTGACTGTGTAAGTTACTGTTAGTTAAGGACTATTCATACCAACTTGGCCAAAGCAGACCATCATCCCATCACCTTAAATTCTTGCCAACAACCATCAAGTACAGTCAAATAAATTTTAAATTACCATTCAATCGAACTTATTATGTCAATGATCAATTGATAGGGTAACAGAAAAATACAATTAAGAGAACAATATAAATAAATTTTTAGTACTGCTTCTGTTTCTTCATTTTTATTTTGAGCATGCTTTGAACTGAACATTTTTTAAATTTTGTTCTAATTATATGTTTTTGCAGTGCTAACGCATATCGAAAATTGTTCAACAATTTTTTTTTTGGCAAATATAGGAAATTATCAAATAAATAATATTTACTGTAACATAAAAGTAAGCTTTCTGCACAAAAGCTACTTTAAATATTTATTTGAAACCTGAAGTTCATGTTTTATTTTTGTTTTTCAATTTGTGGGTTTCGCGCTATGGTACCTCTAAAAACCGATGAAAATCAGAAATTTTCTAGAACTACCAGATTATTCCATTTTTCTAATAGGTGAATTCTATCATTATATTACTAATATTCTAAAATCTGCACTGTACATGAAAAAGTTGAGTTTGTTCTGAAAGTAAAACAAATCCCCTTCTTAACTAATTGACGTTCCAATAAACAGTGGAAATAAATATGCATATATTAACGGCTTTATTTCCTTATTTTATTTTCTTAAATTGGGTTTTTAAAGAGTTTTCTATCATTTTCAAAAGGTTTCTTTAGTTCTTCTATTTTTTTTAGAACCTGTTTAGAGTATTCTGGAAATATATATATGTTTTTTCCTCCTATTTGTAACAAGAAAATATTGACTTTCAGTTTCTATTTTTTATTCTATTAACAATAAAATTAAACATTGAACGATCTTTAAAAAGCGAAGTTTTTAGTTATTTTTAATGGAAACTTCTATTAGATTGAAAAAAAATTAAATTATAACTTTATTATTGAGAGTTACATACATCTTCTGCAATAGTTAATTTATAATGTAACGTGTAACGAAAAATAATAAAATAATACAAAACACGATTTGTTGTGATTAATTTTAGTTTTTCGATTAAATTTTGAATGTGAAAAGGTTTTGGCACAAAGCGCAATATGATATAGACCTCATTAACTCATTTACTTGACCCAGAACCAAATAATAAAGCGGGCTGCCTAACTTTCGTTATTTTATTTTAATCATGATAGCAGGTATATTACGAAAACAAAAGCTTCTGGTATATTTCACGTAATTTTTTTTTTATTGTGTTATAATTTAAAGTATATCTAATGTATGGTGCTCTCTTATCTTTATTATTAATGTCTGTATGACAGAATGTAATAAAAAAAAATTAAACATATTTACATACCTATAAGATATATATATTACATACTAAAAACATAACGTATTCACTTATAGGAGAAATCTACAATATGAGGGTACGTGATATAAATTGAATTATTTTTTTAAAATTAAATAATTACAGATTTTAATCATGATATAATTATTAGATAACAAAATTATAGATTATTTTTATTTTCATATATTTCTTCAACAGTTTTTTTTTTGTGAACCCTTGTAGTTTGGGTACCAAAATTTTCACTCCTTCCTGTTTTCCGCCCTGCTCGTATTTTTGGAATGATCACTTGAGCATAGTAGCCTCTTACGGGTGTGAGAGGGATAGCACAGTGGTAAGGAACTTTGCTACTAACTCCTAGCACTCGGGTGGTTAGAATCTGTTTACTGATAATTATTTTCTGTTTCATTTTAGTTGTGAGCCCTGTGGGGTCAGGAGCCGTCCGGAATCCAAACAGCCTCATGAAGTGTGTATCCAGGGAGATTCTACCCAAATAACCTCCTTATACAACCGTTGGTCTAGTAACAGTACTTCCTTACAAAGAACTGCAGCACTTACCCGTCCTGCGTTGTAGTGATACAAGTTTTTTTTTTTTAAATATATATAAGTTCGTTCATAAGTTCAACTACCGTTAGACACAACCCCATTAATCAATGTCTAGAAACTATAAATTTTGGCAGTTATAAATAATCTCTTAATGTGAGGAGGAAGTAATATCCACCTGATGATAGGCTTGAGAGGGAGAAGCCCTAAGTAAAATTATTAGCTATGCGATATCATCATTAGCAGATGGTGCTCCCGATCCGACTGGAGGTTCGCTTGGACATCATCATCGACCCCGGTAATTACCACGCTTCATTTCATCGGTTCCAACATGTATATAATTTGCTAGGGCTAAATTTTCCCGCCCTCTCGCCATGTCCAACCACTAATGGCACAGTGCAGTGGGTTGGTGTCATCCCACCGCTGTACCCATCATTTCATATTTTCATATGCTTGAAAAATTCTTAAATATTTCGAAAAATTATAAAACATGAGTTATTTATAAATATTTAAATAGATTTTTGTAGATATTTGATTTGGTCATAATAAGATGTTTCCTACCTAATTTTGTTACCCAGAATAATTATAAAGTATAGTAAGTAATCAAATAGGAAATAGAAATAACTCATTCAGTTGATTGATAAAAATTATATGCTCGAAACGAACATTAAATAAATATCAGTCAATAACTATTTAAAAAATATTATCTATATGATTATTAATTGTGCCATCGATAAAAAAAACATTTATCGATACTCCTCCAACTGTCCTAGTATGGTTGAGAAGGTAATACAGGGAAGGTATTAACCGAGCTCCTATTTAACAGATGACGAGTTGGGATCTTAGAGACGCTGGGCAGGTTTAACCAATGACTTAACGATGGAGAACTCGATGATGTTAACAAAAGACAAGGATGTGTAGATTAAGGGTATAGGAAATTAGGTAATGGTAGCATTTCTCTGTTTCCTTAAATTAGTTGTCTTTTTAAACCAATTTCACTAAAGTTTTCAATCCCCCCCAAAACTGCTGACCCGTATTCGAATGAAAATTTATCGGTATACTGCTGTTGATTCCAATTCAGAAATATTGCAAAAATTTACAAATTTTAATTAGGTTATTGATGGGAAATCTCTTGAAGTGTAATTTGGGTCTAGGAGATACAAAATTTTGAGTCTCGACGAAAAAAGATTTCGAGAGAATGTTGCTCAACATAAGAAATCTTCAAGATGGGCACATAGTTTTCATAACGTGATCGTTTTCAGACATGGGTTTTTTTCTATTTAATATTTATGAATATGTGGAGACCTAAATCTTGATGGACCTAGAATCCTACAGAAGATCTTCAAATTAGTAATTTTTTTCTAGGATATGACACATATATATTATTAATTATAGCCACTTTGTTATGCAAGATATATTAGTTCATATTTATTAATCTGAATGTTTATATTTATAATTACATAAAATTGTCTCCTCCCCCTTACGAATCCTAGTTTAAATGCAGTTTTATATTTCAATAAATATTTAGGTAATGAAATGTTCATTGTTGGTTGTAGATTCAGTATGAGAAAGAGATGCTCCTTTATGAGGACGTTAACACAAATAAGTAAAACTTATTTTAATTGTGCCGACGATTTTAAATATTCAAATATGTTGTAATTGTGAATTGTAAAATGATTAAATATTTTTTACATCTATGTGAATAATATTTTTTAAATCAGATTATTTTGTGAACTATTAAAAAAAATCACAGAAATATGTGCATCTACTGAACGTTATTTTACAATGTTTATCAGAGCAATCGACTGGAGTGATTACAACTATTATCCTCCATGTTGGGTAAGACTCGGCTTGCGATTGGTCCAGCGGTCGACCTAAATGCCTCCACTTTCACCGCACTCACTGTCTCCCCGGGTGACTACTGTAAAATGGCGAGCTAGCCGAAAAAGGAACTCCGGAGGACATTACCGACCTTAATCACTCATCGTACGCACCCCTCTTACGACACCTGATGACGAACATTGTTCGCTTGATGAAAGCTGCCGACTGAGAGAAGAGGGTTGGAAATTAATTGTCCTTGTGTCTGATCGCCTCGTTTACGATTGTCGTCATCCGTAAGTTGCTAAGATTAGCGTTATTCTGCAGGCCACCGTGAGAAATTATACAATTAAAAAAAATAAGAACGGTCTTTTATTTATTTCTTAATATGAATATATACCGCACAAATATTTTTCCCATATTTCATTATTGAACATATATTAGTTCAACACTTGTTTTTGAAAATACTAAATTATTTAATTGAAAGAAATATTTTTTAAATTGTATTTTTTTTTAATTTCAAAAAGAATGAGGCATATAACTTAACGAGAAAAATAATTATAATGTAAATATTCAAAAGCAATTTTGAAAACATTACAATTACCTGGTTAAACTTGCAAAATTAGGGCCAAGTTAAATATAGCAGAATTTTGGTTATTTAGAATACTGGGAAAATTCTTGGAAATTTATGTAGGGTTTTGTATCATTCACTAAATGTTCAACTAGAAACAAAATACGTATTAAGAAATTTATTTAAATTTAACTAAAACGAAAAAAAATTAAAATGAAAGACGATTATGGAATTGAAGACCGAAAGTTACTGCTGTAAAAAATAACCTATTAAAATTTATTATAGAAATAGAGGTATTCAAACTAAATGAGTTACATGTATTTTTGTGATCGGAATGAGTCAGTTTAAGGCACTGTTGTACTAAATCCAAAGGATCCGGGTTTAAATCTTACTGTGGCAGATATTTATTCTGTTACTGTAGCCGTGAGTCAACCCTGTGGGTTCCATAGCCCTCCAGCCTCATCTAAAAGTTAAGGTAAAAATCTAAAAGTTGAGCATGTGCATGAACAAATCACCTCCTCGCATAACCATTGTTCAAATGCGCCGTCTGTTGCTCAGGGATTTGAAGCATAGGTCTTTGCGACCTGGGAACTGTAGCGGCGCCGGTTTGAATCCGGTCTGGGGAGATTATTTTTGTTTTTGTAATGGTCCTATAAAATGAAAACATGACCTCCCACCATGGTGTTAGAATAGGGTGGTAACCTGTAGATAACCTTACAGGTAATGAGAGTGCTATCTTTATTTTTCAAGGACATATTAGTTAAAGTTAATATTTAATCAAGCAAGAATATGAATCTGGTCCTAGTAATTTGACTAGGCAATAATCAAAGACGACAAAAATCATTATTCTGAGATAAATAAGTGTACTGCTGAAAGGTTAGGTAAAGAAAATGTTTCGATTTACAAAAAAGTATAAAATAAAATGATTAAAAAAAAATTAATATTAAAATCTGTACCGTTACAACCCATGAAGTGTCAGGGGTTCAGTACTTTGTAAAGAAGTACTGTTACTATACCAACGGTTGTGCAAGGAGGTGATTTGGCCAGAATCTCGCTTGACCGCCATAATTTTAGCCAATTGTCTTTAATTGGACTTTAATAAAGGCTGGGTGACCCTCACGATGGCTTCAAGAACCCACAGGAGATGACCCACGGCTACAGTGTAACAGAAAATAATTTTCAGCTCAGCCGGTTTCAAACTCGGGAAAATAAAATGATAACATGATTATAATAAATTTTATAATAAAAAATGTATTTTTGGGGGAGAGGATTAGAGAGACGGATTGTATTAGGGGTCTGTACATAACCTATTTATTAATTATTGTTATAAATCGGAGTGTTGAATGAATCTCAGCGCTCCACATTACTGTTACAACTGTTCAAGATTGTACTTAAAAAAAACAACACAACAATGTTACAAACATCCTTATATACAATAGCAACAAACTAAATTCATATCTAACCAAAATGAAGGATAAAGTAGAAAAATTGGATAAACTGAGTGTGATTTACAAAATAAACTATGTAACCAAATATACATAGAGATAACATCGAAAAAACTCAAGAAGCAAATAAGTTCAACCTGAAAACATCTGAGCAGGTAACAGCGCTGGCATATCAGAGCATTACATAAAACCAGTTTTAATTTTAATAATAAAAGTTTTCATGAAACTTTTATGTAAATTTTTGTCCTCGTTTTATTTCAATAAGCTTAAATATTTTTTCAACCTTAAAGTCAACGAAAGTGATGTGATGTGAGAAAAAATATTGTCCTTCAACGAAAATAAAAATTGAATCCTGTGAGTTACTTTTAGCGGACAGCTTTGATGCAATGATCACGAAGTAGAACCGCATTGTAGTACCTATATCCATTACTAACCAGCTTTGCAGTGCTTTTTTAAGTTGGACCGACGTAGGACGAAGAACAACAGCGACTCATTCAATGCTCAGAGACCGCCCACTACAGATGTCAGAAGTCCACAGTCTTTCACCACCTGGTGTCCGTCACCCCGGCTAACCTCCGTATCAGATGGACAGCCCACACCGCGCTACTCCTGCCTTACGAACCACGGGTGACGTTTCTACATACCATCAGCGGTAATCGGCAAAATAACGAGAATATATAAATACAAAAACGTGAGTGAGGATGAAGAAATAGATGTATCCAACATAACATTAAATATTCCAAAATACAGAATTATATAGCATTAATCTTTCATTAACATTGTATATTCTGCGTTAAATTCCGTAATATTAAAACTTCCAGGAATATGTAGATAGTCCCCTGAACAAGGTTTAATAAATTACGATCAATTTTAGTTGCGGAACGTGGAGGGAGGTCTCAAAGGTCTCCGTTTTTGTATTCTTACAAAATTATAACTTTTGTTTATTTTAATTATAACTTAATTTGAACAGATCCGTTACTTAGGACTACATCTGAACAAAAGACTGACATGGAATCCTCATACAAGACTAAAGAGACAAAAAACTGCTCGTCGATTCCGACTATTACAACATTACTAGACAAACGGTCTAAATTGCCAATCCGTTACAAAAGACTGATCTATATGACTATTATAAGGCCTATCTGGACATACGGAGTTGAGCTTTGGGGCTCCACTAAACCATCAAATTCCTCCCAAATCCAATCCTTACAATCCAAAATCCTTAATGCTCCTTACTTTGTCACAAATCAAGTCATCCATCAGGACCTCAATGTTCCATATGTTGCCGATTTGGCCAGAACCAGCTACAATTCCTTCCATAATAAACTTCTCAACCACCCAAATCCACTTGTTTCTAACCTGGCTTCTCCTTCATTATCTAATAATCCTCCTAGGCGTCTGAAAAGAAGATAGCATCGAGATCTTCTCCTCTAGAAATGTTATTCGAGTTCTATCAGTGGGTAGATTCTCCACATGTTTGTATCATGTCACTATGTCACCTACAGGAAATTTACTTGTTGTACATATTTGTATACAAATGTAAATAACAATAAACAAATTATTAAAAAAAAACTTAATTTATTTTATGTATTTATGTATAGTTGACCGTAAAAATTGATACATAAGAAGATGGTCAGGGTTGCGGTCAAAAGAGAAACAAAAATAGTTTACAATAATAAAAATACTTATTTAGTTAATTAGTTGTAAACTATTTTTTTTTCTCTTTTCACCGCAACCCTGACCATCTCCTTATATATTAATGTATTTTAAATTATAAGTTTTAAAAAAAATATCACTATCTATTACCATCTTTGAGACATGATCCGAAAGAAATGTAAGATTTGCATTAACTCACATTTTTCATCGAACCTGTCCTTTCAAGTCATTTGCCTATACGTTTACAGGGAATTAGAGAAGACAATTGTATAGCACTTAATTTCCTACCAGAATAAATATACTTCAACTACTTTATCTTTAGGCAGACTAAAGTTTGAGTATTTTAATTTCTTCGTTAATTTTGAGGTTTTCCTAGTTTCAGGGGCTTAAACTCTTTATCACGTTATTTATCGTTTTGTATAAATATAGATAATACTTAGTAGCCATACATATATGCGTATATAAATACATATAATATGTTTACTTGTTGCTACTAGAAGTAGAATGTGATAAGTCAGAGTCAAATTCTAAATCTTTCACATTTTGTGTTTAATATACATTGGAATTTATAGACACAGAAAAAATAAGACTAGTTAATTAACTGTATGCCCAAGAATGAATGATAAAAAAGTAATAAGTAATAAATAAAACAAAAATTATAGCACATTTCCTTTTATACAAAATATATTACTAGGGCGAAGGTGATAGTAATAAAATAATTGAAATTATTAATATTTTCAAATTATCGTATTCTTCACTAGGCAAGAACGTAGTTGCAACAAATTTTAGAGAGAGTAGGGGGCGTAATCTAAAGGTTCCCAACAATTTTGATCGGATTATAAAACTTACCAAAGGTTTCTATGAAATTTAACATTTTTTATACAATTTTAGAAAGTGTATCTTCCGAAATAGCGCTTGTAAGAAATTTTAAGTTTAAATTTTTTTTGAACAATTCTTTAAAAATTTGGTTATTCAATGATTCATCATCATACTGATCCCAAACAGTTGTTCCAGAAATATTAAAAAAAAAAAAATATCATCAACATGGATTTTTTCACAATTGAAAAAATAAATTTATTAATAATAAAAACAGAATGCTTTTTTTTCAATACTTTGAAAGAATAGGATTTTCCACCTTTCAGATACTAAGCCAACTGAATAATTAAATTAAATTAATGATGATGGTTTCAGCCAACCTTCTCCGCTAGACACCCTGATGAAGACCTGAAACTCAGGTCGAAACGTCGGCATAAATAAATATTTTTTTGTTTATTTATGTTGTTTCTTTGCTGACCGCACCCCCCGACCATCTACTCCATTCAGTAATCTACGGTCAACTATCTACACCTCACTCAGAATAATTAAATTGTTTAAACAACATAAAAATAATGTGCTAATTATTATTTTTCTGCCACCTAATTTAATAAGAAACTAAGGAACATATTTTATTTAATCGTTTTTTATATGTTATATCCAATTTTTTTTGTTTCATACTGCAACAAAAACGCAAAGCTTTATACATTTAATAGTGATATAGAGGATAGCTAGTTCTCAGATTAATGTTATAGTTTTTAATAAATGTTCTTGAGACTATAAAAGCTGTAGCATTTATTAACACAATGTGACAAAATTTTTGCTATCCCGTATTGCATATCTATGTCTAATTCTTGTCCATAAAAATAGTAAAACCACCACTGATATCACCAAGGACATGGAAAATTACATGCCAAAACCAAATTTTTGAGTGCAAAAATTTTGATTTTTATAGGTAATTGGTCAGAGAACTTTATTAGGGTAGATCTAAAGATTGATTCAAAAGGGACTTTGTTCTTTTTCATGTACTCATAGCGACCAATACTTACATGAACGTCTATTTGCTATGTTACAACAAACACAACAGAATGGATACATAACAGTCCAACGGTTCAGCAAAATATTAGTTGTTAACTCTAGAAAAATATTTTTGGAGATGCTCTTTATAAGAACTTTAATTATTATCATTTTTATTTTAATTATAGAGTTAATTTGTATTAAGAGATTTGTTTATCGACCAGTCTTAGTGTTAATGAGAAGGTAATCTCAATAACTTTTTTCTTTAAAAAAATTTAAATATTTTACATGTATTATTAAATATTTCATTTCGAATATATTTTACTATTAGAAAGATTCTGTATGTGATAGAGTTACTAAAAAGGTAATAAAATTGTTGCTTGATTATAGATTACTTTTATATGTGAGCTATTATTTTTAATATTGTCTTTAGCCTCAAGAATAATTTCAAACTCGGGTAGATAGCAGTTAATGGTTACTCTTCTTGATGACATTAATTACCCAACAATGCTCGTCGGATTCAAGTTGAATTGAAACGTCCCTTGATTAGCAACTGGAAACTGTAATTAAATAAAATTACCCCTTCACTCAACAATGTCACCCATCCAGTTTAGACAATGTTGTACACGATAATGATACGATAAATACTAATGGTATTTCTTACGTCGAAACATATTGATAGTGGAAAATGTATCTTGCAGATTATTCGTGGTATATTTGCCGTCGATATTTAGTCGAAATATATATTTATTCAAAAACCTTCACCACAAGTCGTTCTTTTTAAACCATCCAAGTCTGTTGAACTTTATTGTCACAGTGATTTATTTAAAAAAAATACAAATAACTATCTAACTTTTATTTAATTTTTTGATGAGATCAACTTTTATTCCTGAAGTTAAGCACAGCATTCTTCGGATTAGATGCATCGCTTACATTCAATCCCCTTGAACATTCAAATGCCACTTTCACTTGACGTAGCAGAGGTCCTCAGCATCGGTATACCACATTCTGACTAAGTCCTTCTCCCGTTAAGGAACTCCTTAAGAGGCTATTAAGAAATCTGTTAAGGACACTAATTTCCGTTTAAGGTTTGGTCCAGCGTCTTCCTTGACATCGATCTCACTACTTTCTTGAAAATCCCGTTGTTTAAAAGCTTTAGAAATATATAAATAATGGGTTTTCTCTTTTTTCACTACTGATACAAGTTGTTTAAGCGTTACATATAAAGTAGTTTTATTGATTATGTCGAATGTGTGATCGAACACAAGCATTAACTTATCATTTTTTATTTTACTTATGATATGTTAATCAATGCATTTATTAACCCCAAATTTGGAAATTTTAAACTATTAGTTAAAAAATAATAAAATGAATAAATATTTTTACACATACACCTATTTGTGTATAATGTGAAAAAAAATGTTCAAGTATTAAATTTTGTGCCAAACAAATTTGAATATGGCCCCAAAAACAGTAAAACGTGCAATTTTGTACAGAAAAGACTCAAAACGTGCAAAATTGTAAAATATAAATTTTTTTAAGTCTTAAACTTTTTCATTTATTGATAGATATTACAATCTGCCACACATTTGTGGGCAATAGGTAATAGTGATGAATGATCTCATACTAAAATAAAAAAATAAAAGAAAAAAGACAAGAAGAAAAAAAAAATAATAGGAAAAAAAACTGTTAAAATATAAATATAAAATTAATGTTATTTGAATCGATGATTCTAATTTATGTTTGAGCCTTCAAATTTAATAATTTGAAACTATTAGGAACTAAAGACACAATTGTACAAAGATCCGGTCTCTAGTTTTCAAAATTTGACTGGAATTAATTAAATAATTTAGAGAAACTAAATTACTAAGCTTTAACACTCATAGATTTCAAATTCTTTAACAACCCATAAATGTGTTAATGTAGATTTACGATGATTTTTTAAATAATTATTAGGATGTCAATCTAGGAATGCATATTTAATAATTTACCTGTCGTATATGTATTATATATATTAAGAAATCCTACACATATTATGGTCGTATAATGTTGCCAAACGAATATTGAGATCAATCATTTGGACATGTAGTTTTGATTAATGCAAACTAATATCGATGTATTAAATTAGCTGATGCGATTAAGCGAGTTTAATGCCACTGTACAGTTATAAATAATCCATTACAAATATACTCTCGGAGATACACGGCCAAAAGTGCAAATACGCTACATATCTACTCTCACTCATATGGACAATTCCTGGAATAGGAATAGTAATATACATACAAATATTATATGAATTACTTTTACATTTAATGATACCGTCTATAATGAATTATATTGCAATTTCATTTTTGTTCATATCTACATAAGTAATCACATAATACTTGCATCATTATGTTTCAGCATATGGTATTATATTAGTTCAGTAATTTGTGTTTATAATTGTAAAATTTTGGGTTTTTAGATATTCATTCCAATATAAAATAAACATATGAATTTACAAAAGATAATGAAAAGAATAAGGATAACATGAAAAATTTTTTTTATATGAGTTGGCTTGAGTGTAACTATGACTTTATTTTCTTGCAGGATTCACTGTTAATTATGTTGGAACGTTTCTTATCAATATTGTTATTGTTACTTTCTATAATTTTCAATGACAACATTCCAGCATTAGTGTATCAAATAAATTAATCTTAATGTAGTCAATGCCAAACCATAAGTAAATATCTCACCTGCCATACCTAACTTATATGCAGATATAGGTTTGACATGCAGACTTCATCCACAGCAACACCTATATACCTAAATAAATATTTTTTATGATAATGAAAAGAATTTTCATCATACATTTTCATGTTTGACACTTTTTTTCTCATTCATTTCTTTATTTAAAATCAATGATCTCACCAATATTTCATACAACGCTTTCCTGAAAATAACCTAATAACTTGTTATTTATTAATATTAAATTTTTTCTATATTTCCTTTTTTGAACACTAAATAACTTTTCTTGTTAAAACGAAGTGTTCTTGGAATTGTAATGTAAGGATTGTTAACGAGAAGCTCCAAATTGAAACATATTTTATCCATTTCTGAAAACATTTATTCTGATTCAGACAAAAACTCATATCCAGTATATCCCCAAGTGTATTTTGCAGTGAATTACTAACTTCAAAGCCCTTATCAATAAGGCAAATATAAAGCAGTATCAAGAAGCAATGTGGTCTGAAACATTTTAAATTTACATTTCTTGAAAAAAAATTATTTACAATTCCAATAGAAAATTATTTTTTCATTATAATTCAGAAAATGGATAAAATTAATTTTGAATTGTAGCTGCTCAAACATCAGCTCGGAGAGTGAATACAATTTCATTCCAATTTTCATTTTTAGCTATGGCCTCTAAATGAAACGACCGATTTGAAAGGATGATCATATCTTTGAAAACCTAAAGCGTAACAAATGAAAAGAAATATATATAGATACAGTTAATTTGAAAATTTTATAGTAAAAAGAAGAAAAAAAAAAAAGTTATCCTTATAAAAATACATTTCTCTGGATACTATAAAAAGTTCAATTTCTTCTTATTCAATCTTACTTCATGGTATTTATTTGCACCAAATTTAAAAATGGTCTGTAAGCGAGCTGAACTAAACTCATCGGTCTGTCACCCCCCTCCCCCTCCAAATCACAATTTCGAAGCCACTGTTCATATTTTTAGAATTTGTATCAAGAATAAGAGATGGTTTTTGTATTGGATTATTTTCCCCTTTAGAAATAGAAATATGTTGGTATTGCACTCATACTTGTAACTTTATTAGAATCAAAGATAGTAAATTAGTAAAACAATATTCACATGCAAAAGTCTCAATTTATTTTAGTGGCTCTTGGGAGTGGGTTGGCACCAAGTATTAACAGATTTTAAAGTCTAAATTCACTCTTCTATAGTTTCATAAAAATCTAGGAGAAACATGTGAGATAGTATCCTTTTTAGGATTGAACTATAATTGAAAAATGTTATTTATTATCATAGAGTTAATTAAAATAGCTAAAATTATAGTAGTCGTTCGTAGAAGTAAACAAAACTTATCATCTCTGAATGTTAACATGTCTCACATGACAGTTCAGCGTTGGAATTCCATATTTCTCAAAGACAAAAATATTAATTGATATAACTCGATCCCTACGTGTATCTCATTAAACATTTCTTAATTAATTAGACTCGATTTTGATTTCTCTTGTTGCGTCGGAGTCGGAACCAGTCGAAATGTCATAATTTAGCTTTCGATAGCGACAAAACAGCTACCACTTGCCCTAATTAATATTTAGCGTTCCGTGTTAAAAACCAGCCCTCGATATTAAACGGCTTAGGGGAAAAAATATTAAAATAAATAACCTTTAATAAGATGATATATCGTGCGAAATGATACTTTCCAAAAAACGTTCCAGACAAGGATTCCAGTTTCAAAGAGGGCCGGTGACTGGAGAATTAGATCAGAATCAATGAATAACAGCTTCGAACTCATGTTAATACCGGCTAATCTTGATATCAAGTCACCAGCTGATAATCTCAGAATCAATGTTTAAAGTAATTCCATCTCTTATTTGACCATTAGTTAAATTCTGTAACATTTTTCGGTGATTAAACGCGATGATCAGATAAGATATATATGGTGGCTCTCCGCCCTTCATTAGCAACTGATTTATTTATCGTGCTATAATGAACAAGAGTAATTGACGATTAAATTTTATTGCCGACAGAAAAAAAATTGCTCACCGGAAAAAAAAAAAATAACAGAAAGTTTGCCTATCAATTTATTAACAGGTAATCAAGGATTAGAATCCAAAACAAAAGGAAAAATCATTACTTTGATATACTGTTTTCATAATTTTTCCTACATCAGGCATTTCTTCGGGTTAACATAAAATGTAAACAAATTGAATAAATATATCAACATAAAAAAGTTTCAGAAAACGAGTTAGATATTTTAAAAATAATAATTCATCAAAAGAACTAAGAAATCAAAAAGACCTTCGTACTTTAAAAATAATTTTTCTTATTTATGTCCTCCACTAAACCTATTTAGAATTCCTCTCGTACCGAATCCATACAATCCAAAATGCTCCGTAAAATCCTCAATGCTCCTTACTTTGTCACAAAAAAAATAACCTACCTATCCCGAAACAGATATCATTCCTTTCATTATAAACTCTCTAACCAACCAAACCTACTTGTTTCTAAGCTTGCTTTTTTTTCCCACACCAGATTGTTTTAATATTTTTTATTAAAGTTCCAGTAAGAATTTCAAAATCGAAGTTGAGATTCATCATATCTCCATGAAATTTATTTTCTTTTTAAACATCATTCTTCTAAATCTATCGCTCCTGAGAGCAGGAAAAGGCGTTGACACAAGCGTATAATGTACGATCACCAAAACAGTTCTAAGGGAATACCAAACAACAATAGTGATTTTGGCCTGCTGATACCTGAAGGCTGTAAAGAAAGGGAAATTAATAATATAGTAATAATATTAAAAAGTCAAATTACGGCTAACAAGTTTTTTTTAAAAAATGCATTATGACAAAATTAACTGATGATATTAACAATATCATAATTAAATAACAGAATTGGCGAATCAAAAATAGAAAATAACAAATATATATGGAATGATATTTTAAGTAATTTAAATGTATTAAACAAATATCTATAGTTTATGTATTGATTTTAAATGAAGAAGATAATTCAGACTAATTCATTTCAACGTTATGCGAGTACAGTTGAATAAAAAAAAAGTTCTTTTTGGGTCGTTTCTTTTTTTTATGTATAGTACTAGGAGTTTATTATAGTAATGGTTCAATGATATATAATAATATATTCCGTTTTTCGCAGGTACTCTGAAAATGGAAAAGTTGGAGCAGAAATGCTACTGGTTTAGGTAATAAAATAATATTTTACATATTATTATTAAATATATTTAGAAGCCTTCATATAATATAGGAAATCATTTGTTATATATTAAAATTATAGGATATTTCAAAATTTAGAGTCAGATTAAACAGTCATAATTAAAAAAAATATATATAAAATGAAGAAAAATGTTAAGCAAAATAGACCCGAACTATATAGAAAAATGTCTAGATTCGTAGGCTTTGAAATCTCTAGATTAAGTATTTAATTTTGTACTATACTATAAAAATATGATGTTAAAATACAAAAAATTGAAACTAATTCACAATAAAAATGAGTAAGAGGATCAAAGCTATTTGGTACAAGTGGATATAGCATATTTTATAAATCCCCTGTCTTCGTTAATGAAATAAATTAATCTAATAAGCAGAGGAAATGTTTCTGACTAATTAAAATTAAACACTTAAACCTGTCCTAAAAAAGAAGAAAAAATATGAAAATTATAATACACATAAGTGTTGTTATACCTTATATTTTATGAGGTGATACAATTTATAAAATCCTAATTAAGGAATAACAATGTAGCTCTAATAATTTTTGAATGAACAATTTAAAACAGGCATGAAGCTCGAAACGTTATTGGGTAGCAATTTTAAAAATATTGGGTAGCAAATAGAAAGTTTACAAATATAAATTAGATTTAATTTGATTGATTTATAAACCTCCTGACTAAAACTTTAAAGTCAAATTATTATGAAGGCCAATTACTTATAATTGCAGGAATCAGTTTATTCTTCTGTTCATTATAATCATATAATATATATTATATTATATTTACTCCTATGTATATTTTGTCAGTTGATAATACATTTTAACAGAACTTATAAAATGATGAGCATTAACCCATACGAGGTCACATAGAATGGTAAAATATAGAATATAAGCCCCGCATTTTAACAGCTAATAGAGAGTACTAGGACACCGTATTATGAAAATAATTGAAACAAACAAATACAAATGTAGCCACAGGAAGAGAAATTAAAGCACGTTAGTCCAGAAAATTAAGCAACAATATTTTTAAAATTCAAAGTAGACCTGGCGAAAAAAAAAAAATTTCCTAGCACCTTAAATTTTTAAAATATTTAATGGATTGCTAAACAAGATCCGCAAGTAATTTAATCTCATTGCGCTCAACATAACAGTTATAAATGATGGTTATGTTTGACAAGAAAAACTTAATTAGCTCATCTTAATAAATTAATAAAGTCATAATAACATGGAATGTGGTAGCTACAACAAGAATCCGGTTTTCGTAGTAAATAAGGCAAAGATTTGCTTGCGAAAAACTTGACATGACTTAATGTTTTCTATGCATTTTGATAATGTATTTATTATTTTTTTAAAATTTGTTTTGGACTGAATTTTAGCAACTAGTTCAAAATGGCTTCAGAATTGAATTACTCTTTCAGTATTCTATTCCTAGCGATTGCAGACGTTTCTACATTATCATGGCCTCTTCGGAGCACTCAATAATGGATAATAAAATTAACCTCTGTCGCCTGCTATATCGTTAAGCAATTAAATTACCGCTAGTTAAGAAGGGAAAACGCCGCTAAAAGAAGATAATGTCCAAAAAAAGTTTAGAATGATTGCTGTACTGATGAAGGTAATGATAATTATCGAGAATGTTGAAGATTGGAGATCTAGTGAAGAGCTATCTGTGGCCAAGGCAATGAACTGTCATTTTAGTACCTATACTACTCACCAGGCCGCGGTGCCTTCGCCATGGCAACTTCCTCAGTCAGTGAAAAGATTCTGGTGGTGCATAGTCGTCTTGGGTTATTTCATTTTTAGCGAGTTTTTAAAATAATTATTTAACGGTTTAAGGCTATGTATTGGAGATAGGTAATAAGCTATGAAAAAAAATATTTATGGTATTTTTGTGTGAGTTTTATAAAAAAAAAAAAACTGAGTTACTGTAACTTTATTTCAGTTATTATAATAATTATTATTTTTTTTATGGGAAATGTAAAATGTTAGTCAAATAATTCATAAATATTTTAATTTCTTCATCATGAATTAAATTTTAAAAAAATGTTTATTTTTTCATTACTATGTCTTATTTTCACGATTCTATTCTATAATTTATTTATATAATGTCTTACTTACTTTGATTGTGAACAGCTAATAGAATGTATATTAAAGTAGATTGCCATAAATTAAAAAAAAATCTAGCTTTATTTTTTAGTTTAATTGATAGTCAGAAACGTTTGAAGGGTTTGTTAAAAATTGAAATCATAATTTATTAATTTAATTATAAATATAATGATTTGATAATATAAAGTACTTTATAGTTTCCGTATTTTTTTTTATAATAGTTTTATTGATAGAATTACTAATGTCACATCTTAATATTAAATAATATAAACGGTTTTAATAGCTATAATAAAATGAATCTATATTTATTCAACTTGTTTTCTGGCAGGAAGTGTCCATCCCCAATCGAACTAACGAAAACACGTTTTATAATAATATGGGTTGGATCATTAATATTTCGGCGTTCACAAAGTAATAAGGTAGATGTTTTATGGCAATCAGTTTGTCAGAAGTTCTGAAGAGGGTGCAAACATTCCGAATTATTGCTAATGGCTAATCCAGTGCATTCAGGTTTATTTCTAGTAACACATTTACAATGCATGTCATCTATTTATCACATTTCATCTACTTTTTGTTTATTCTCTAGTTTATTACATCAAGCAGTACTTGGTTTATATACTAAAAGTTAACGTTATTTTCATACTCCAATTTCCAAAGTAGTATCTATTTTTTCAAATCATTTCATCCTTGAAAATGATCCAATTTATAGTTTCACTATACAAAAGGTAGGTACAATAAATATTTAATTATTTCAGGGCACATTAACAAAAGTTCATTGGGTTAAAGGAAAACATTACATTTTTTATGCAGTTCATCTTTTTCTAACTTTTATGGAAGAGAATCGAGATGAGCAAATTGACAACTCTCATTACATTATTATTATTGTCATCCATTGCTTTATTAGTTATAAAATATCCAAAACAATAATAACACAATGAAAACATAAACTACGAGCAAGTAACCTAACGCAACAATAAACATAGTTTTGGACGAGCTCAGCTGGTCTCTTGAGTGACGTCATTCTCCATTTAACAGACCTAGTAGTAGGCTCTCAACCATGTTACATCGTTTTAACAAAGGAAATATTTCTCCATTTAACATAAGTTTTTACATTTAACTAGCTTTAACATGTTAAACTAAAGATCTTGCATACACCTATTATATAAAGAAGAGTAAATTTGAGCCTCAAATGAGTTATTTCTAATCGACTGTCATCATAAAATATAAGGGTGCATTCAGTTAACTTTAATTTGAGCACTAGTAGACAAGATTCGATTAATTTAACAACTTAAGAAATTCGTGTCTCTAACAGTTCCTGATATACATATTTCGAAAAGATAAATTTTCCCGAATAATGAGAAATAAAAATTTTGTTAGATAATTATGAATGGCAAACATTACACTTTAGTCATTATGAATTATTTGTGGCATATGTTGATAGGTTAATAATTCTGTGTTCCTTGCTGACCGTAGATTCTATATGAAGATAAATGGGCTTTGACCGCATATAGGCATGACGTGTCATACAATACATTTTGAAATACTACCTCAAATCCATCATGTCGAGCTTAGGGTTGTTAACCACATCCCCAAGATCAGCCCGACTCCTTTCAACACGTTCATGAGGCACCATGGATTTTGGATTGTTGCAATGTCTTAGTGTTGTAAAAGTGCTCATAGCTTTTATTTCACTAGACGCCGGTAGTTTAAGCTGAACTGGTGGATAGTAATACAATTCATAAGAGGTACTTCTCGCCACACTTTGTTGGATGTCAACTGCACTAGATTTCCTGCAGCCCGCTCAGTGGGATGGGTATCCACCCTTATACAGTATGTGGCAGTCGGCCCAACTACTTTATTTTTCAACCTCGACTAGCCGCGCAACAAATGCAAACTAAAACATCTAGTGAAACTGAGAAATCATCAATAGCTGTGAGACTTTTGACAATGCCTGAGTTCCGAAAGATTTTGTAGAAGTGACAAGAGTGAGGAAAATGTATTCGATTCGAGTTTGGTAAGGCAGTTATGAAGCTTGAAAAATGATAGCTTAATGGATTCTTAAAAAAAAATTAATTTAGGCTTATGCCCGTTTTTAACCCTCCGGTTGGTATCGTAGTCGGACAACAGCGGTTGCACGTATGTCATAAATGCAACTTAACAAGGTTTATTAATCCTATTAATTTGTTAGACATCAACTCTTTATTTAAAAATCATTACAAGCATATTTAATGGACTATTTAAACAGAAACTAAAATAATTATTATTAAAAAATTAATTAAAAAAAAATCTAGAAATTATTTTTAAAACATATTTTCTTGCAGGTGCATGATACGTATACAATGACATTTTTCATTATTTTTGTGGGCATCAACCAAAATATTACTAATTCATAATTTTATCTAAATATTTCAACAAAAAGTAAATTAAATAAGAAATCTATTGGCATACCCTGGCTGGAATCTACAAATTACTATACTTCCATGTCTTCGTAAGTTAGTAAAGCAAAATAAAAAAAAACCGTTTTTGATAAATTCTATAATTCTGTATGAAATTGGTTATGTGAATTTCTAGCTTAATTGATGAAGGTCTTCAATTTTTTTTAGAAATCAGTGGTCCTTATATAAAAATGTATAAGAGTGGTTGCATTAACTGCTATATTTAATTTGTCGGAGTTCACATTTTGGTATTTATTTATTTTTTAAGATAGTTAACTTCATTAGTAATAGGTGGCCTTGAATCTTCTATTTACGTACATGTATTGCTTTCTCCTGTTCGACTTTTTTTGCAATTGCCTTCGATCGTGCGTAGTTTCGCAAGCCTGCCACCGTGAGAATAGAAAGCTGTGTATTTAATTTTAAAATGTTCATAAAACATAAAGGAGCCGAGTGCGGTACAAATAAGGCTCCAGGTGACAAGATTCCTTCTAAAGTTAGACCGCACTGTCACATTGATTAAGAAAATGAAGATATAGAAGGCATACGGCCCCCTCTATTATTAGTAATATATTTTTTTATTTCAACACTGCCTTTTCAATCTCACGTCGGTACACATTACAGTTCTGTCCTGCCAGTGTAGGAGCTCTTCATCCTAATAGTACAAGAGCCAGGAAGAAAAAAAGGCAGTTATCTCACCCCAATTTTTGATTACTTTAGAGAAAACTCTGTATAATTACTAGTCAAAATTGATGAGTCTGTCAAGTATAGGTAGGGGAAATAAAAATGGTGGCTATTTCAAAACCTTAACAAAAAAACTAATTTTTCATTCGGAGTTCTATTTAAGAACATCCAACAACACTAGAAAATATAAGGGAACAGTATTTAAAGAAGAGTAAATTGTTTTAAATACTAGCCATACAAGAGCTATTTACGTCCTATAGATCTCGAGATATAGCTTTTTAAAAAACCAAATTTATTAAAAATCTACTGAAAGATTAGTAGTTAGTTCATTTATTTTAAGAATTCTTTATCTTAGGAACTATGTGACGTGCAGATGTCTATTAGCACTCGAATTAAAGCTATTTTAATGGACTATAAAAAAGTTTATGAACTTTACCTTCGTAGAAATAGTATTTTTCATGATATTGGCTAAAATAAATTGATTTATAGCTGTTTGGACAATACGTTTGATTTATGAAAAACTTCATTTCAGAAATCATTGGACCTACAGATGTCTGCCAACGCTCAAATTAAAGCTAGTCAAATTTACTACAAAATAGTTAATTATGTTTATCTTTGTAGGAAAAGTAGATTTTATGCTATTTGACAAAATATACTCACAAAATGTTAATTTCTAGTTGTTTATATAAAATGTTGGATTTTTGAAAAAATATATCTCTAGATCCATAAGACGCACATATTTCTGATAACAACCAAAATAAAGGAAATTTAACTTGCTTTAAAGTAGTTTATGACACTTATCTTCGTAGGGGCATTAGTTTTTATGATATTCACATATGAATATGAATTTGGCATAATTTGTCCGAAAAACTATAAATCAATTTATTTTAGCATATTTCTTGTAAACTACTACTCCTACGAAGATAAACATCATAAACTACTTTATAGCTCTATCAACTAGCTTTAATTTATGTGCTAATAGACATCTTTACGTCGAAGGGTTATTGAGATATACATTTTTCAAAATAAATTCACTAACTAACTGATCTTTCAATACGTTCCATACAACATTTTTATGAAATGTTGCTTTTTAAAAAGCTTTATCTCGAAAACTATTTAACGTAAATAACTCTATTAGGGCAGTAAATTTAAGCAAATTTACTCTTCTTTAAATGACGTTCTCTTAGGTTTTCATGTGTTTTTCCTACTTTTTAAGATATAGAGCTCCGAATGAAAAATTAGTATTTTTAATCGCTTTGAAACAGCCAACATTTTTTATTCCCCCTACCTATACATGGCAGACTCTTTAATTTTGACTATTAATTATAAATAGTTTTCACTAAAGTAATCAAAGATTCGGGTTAGATAACTGCCTTTTTTCTTCTCTTGGGCTCTTGTACTATAAGGTGGACACAATGGAACTTTTAAATAGTCATTAATAAAATCCACTTATCAATATCAAACAGGCATCGTTTTCATTTTCAATTCTCATTTTTAATATTTGTATCATGCCTATCCTTCAAAACCTCACATATTGCCACCTTGATCAATGACATATCTAGATAAATATAAAAGATCTCCTAAATTCCTACATCAAAAGGTAGATCCACCACTGTGAGAATTTTACGAAACGCTGATGTTTGAACGGTTTAAAAAACTTCATCACACGAATCCATCGAATTGTTGACGAATCCGGAGAAAGTGCAATACTAAAAGATGGTTCTTCTAAAAGAAAGATAAATTTTTAATATCAGTATAGTTATTTATTATATCCTTCATATTAAAGGACCTAAAATGTTTCGATTCATACCCGAGTATGTTTTAGACAACATCTGGTTTGGATTCCAGGTTAAAGAGTATTCTTGTCTTCATTGGCCTTAACAGGAAAATATTTGAAAGTTATATCAAACGTAGTACATCACAAACCGTTTTATAAGTTTTTATTGTGCCCTCTTTCTTCACCCTCAAAGTATTTGCCACTGTACTAAAATTATTTTTATTTATTAAATTTTTTCTTAACTCAACTGATAGAAGTAAAACTAAGAAATTAAAATTTTAAACTAATTTAAAAATTGTAATTCAATTTTTTATTTTTAAAAAAATAACCTACTCTCATGTTTGTCTAAAACATTTTCAGTTCATTGCAAATTACAAATAAAGCAGTAAATATGTTAATCTATTATTACATATTACTATACCATATTACGTAAGTATTTTCATAAATTCTTGAATATTCCAATTCAGCTACTTTCTGTCTAATGAAATTTACTATTTTTTTCAAATATATTTATTTTATTTTATTTATAGGTCGAATAACTACAAATGTAGTAGTTACTATTTCCCCTTTACTATTATTTAAAAATTGGACAAAAATTTATATTAGAGCGTAGAATTTATTTTATTATTATTTAGAAATTTTACTTATTCATGGTTTTTACTAGAGGTAGCACCTATCCGGACCTAGGTCAAGGGTGAAAATATTTTTTAATAACTTTATTGAAATTTGCAACTGTATATTACATAATACATTTAGTAAATAATGTCTTAGTTAAAATGGAGTGTTACATCGTGTAGAGCAATTACCCACTGGTAGCACTCTAATGGTATTTTACATTAGCTGGTCTCGTGACCATCTTTTCAGGCGCCTCGGAGGATTGTCAGGAATGAAAGAAGATGCAAGGCTAGAAACTAGGGGGTTTGAGTGGTTAGGGAGTTTATAATGGAAGAGTAATATCTGGTTCGGGCAAGAGAACATTAAGGTCTTTATGTATGATTTTATTTGTGACAATGTAAGGAGCATTGAGGATTTTACGAAGGATTTTGGATTGTAAGGATTGAATACGAGAGGAATTCGAAGGTTTAGTGGAGCCCTAAAGCTCAACTCCATAAGTCCAGATTGGTCTTATTACTGTCATGTAGATCAGTCTTTTGTAATGTGTTGGAAGTTTAGAACGTTTGTCTCGTAAGTGCTGCAATAGTCGAAATCGACGTGCAGTTTCCTGTCTTTTTAGTCTTGTGTGAGGATTCATGGTTAATCGTTTGTCCAAATGTTGTCCAAGGTAGCAGATCTGTTCGACAGCGGTAAGAGTAATATTATTAAATTAAACTGTAGGGCAGTCGGTAAGAGAGTGAAAATATAAAAAAATAATCTTTAATTTTAATGAATTTTCTGACTATGCTCGCAGTCCCGAGCAACTTAGGCTTTCTGCATTAATTCCAACATATTTAACGAAAGTTCCAGGTCCTTAATGCTCTCTCGTATCGTCTCAGAGATCAGACCATAAGTAGAGATAATTAGCGGTAGCACCCTGACTTTCTCAAGCTTATACAATTGTTTTAATTCTTCTTCTAGATCCTACCATCTTGTGAAGATTGTCATATTATGAGGAAGTGTGTGATCGGTAATGATAGCCTGGTCGTTTAGAAGTTTTAATTTTTATTTTAATTGTTATTAATATTTTATGATATTTATAATTGCCGAAAGGTTTGTCGAGCTATCAGTGAATGCCTGTTTAATGGTATAATTATATTATATTTTTATGACCTCAATTGCTCTAACATGTAAAAAAATTATAAATCGTCAAAAACCCATAATTTAAGGAGACGTGAAGTAAATATCATAGTAAAATTTTTAATAGGCTTTGTTCGAAATGATAAAGATATTAATAAGTTCCCACGAGGTTAAAATAAAGAGGACAATATTATACATATTATTTAATCGATGAAGGTAATTTGTTTTGTTATTTAAATGAATTGTGATAACAAACAGTAATCCTTATGTTTTCTATACACTATAAATCACAAAAAAAGTCGTTAAATTTTTAAAAAAACTCGATGCTAGGAATGTTTTAATTTTGGAAAATTCTAGGCACGCGTGACCCCTTTAAAAAGACTATTAATTTAAAATTAATTAGGCTAGTCTAATTTTTCTCCAGCACAACATACCTGTTCCCGAGAACATAACAGAACCCGTTACATTTCACAACGTTTGCTTAAGACAAATATTAACATTTTTACGGCCCCCGATTATGTTACATTTTTGAAGATTCTGGTCGGAGAAGAGAGGGAAATAAAAAACTTGTTAGACAAGTAATCTTTCCGAGATATTCGCTCCTTCATTAGTGGCACTGGTACCAAAGACTCCAGCTAAACGATAAATCTTGAACCAGTGCTACCTCAGGCCTTCTGTTAACGGCGTTTCCGTCATCGCTCCACCGTGATTTATTTCATGTTTAAATTACTATCTGTAACAAAGGGGCTATCTATAATAAAGGCTATATTTCAGATAAAGGCGCATGCCATTTTATTTAAAATATAGTCTGTGGGTGCCCCGATAGAATGCAATAATCATATCATTAGTAGAAGTTAATTGAAAGAGTAGCGGTGAATTGTCGGAGGTGATTTGTTGATCGCTGCTACCGAAGGTGAACAGTAAAACTATTTTATGGCAATTTATACTCAGCATTCGAGACATGCAGCCTTTATTTTTAGGTCGCAGCTAGGGTCCACTGTAATATATTGCCAAGGTGGGTGCTTATGTGCTTTATGCAGATTGCCCTCATTCTAACACCGTCTTATTGTTTTATTAAATAAAATATTATATTGTAAGCGTTATTAAACATATATTGGGAAGATATGGTGATCATTTAGAAATTATTCATTTATCTATGATGGATTCAAACTGTCTCAGTAGGCCTTACAAATAATCTGGTACTACGGCCCTATATTTTCTATATTACTTAAAAAGTTATAACTACGATCAGAAGATTATATGAGTCAGGGAATCGTGCAGGACCTCGATATGGAGATAACAAAAAATATATACTTATTATAATTTGTAATAATTATACTAATTAAATAAATATACTAATTATAAGTTGAATTTATAGGACTGAAAAATAAGATAGTCAAACAAGTAAGAAAACTATTTATTAGAAATCAAGGTTTTGCTCTACTTTTTTTGGAACCTACGTACCACCGAGATCTTCAAAAGGGCCACATAAAACACTGTAATTGTTATAATCGTCAAATTAATTAGTATAATTAAACAACAGTAATTGCAATTAAATGTAACTGTAATTAGTAATTGCAATTAAGTGTAACTGTAATTTGTAATTGCAATTACATTTTTCCACTAATTGGCGTTTGAGTTTATGTGTAAGGCAGAGATGCGACCGTATAAATATAAGATATTAATAAAACATGTATGATGAAATTATGAATGGTAATTGTAATTACAAAAAATATGAATAGTTCTATATTTCATTCATAATAGGATCATAGTAAAAATAAATTATCACTCAAATCTTGTAAAAAAAACAATTGTTTTTCTTTGCGAAAAAAAAAACAACCAAGAGGGTTCTATTGCATGTCGAGGAACCTGTTGAAGTGACGATTAAGAAGTTGAAGGGACTTATAATGTAAGGGAATTACAATGTAATTATAATTATAGTTATAGGGAAATTATAATGTAAATACTTGATATTATAAAATAAATATTGGTAGAATTAATAGGAAGGCCATTAATATATTATTTAGATGAGTAAATATGCAGGTCTTTGCAGTCGCTGAAGGCAAAACTACACTTGCGTAGTGACCTAGGCTGGAAACACACGTTCCGGTACAGCAATGAAGTTTACCTATGCAGGTTAACTTGACAGGCAAAGTACAGTTAACGTAACAACTGTGCCGGTTCTTAGAATTCTATATCTTTATTATAACTATATACACACGTAAATGACTATGATAACGTTTAACTACACAAAATATTTTAATGATAATGGTTAAGTAGTAATGAAAATATAGCTTTAAAAAATGTTGAACAGAGATATAGAATGTTTTAAAAGTAATTAATGTTGCATAGCAGTATTACTTTCCTTAAAATAATATACTTAATGCATTGTTGTTACTAACCAACCCCTTAAGAAGAATAAATACATAATAGATACACTTCAGAATTATAATAGTTTAAATGAAATAAAAATAGAGTTTAAAATAAAACTGGTCTAAAAATACCTATCAACATATTCAATGTTTTACCATTGGCGAATGATTCGAATTTCCGAATTAAGAAGAATTTTAGATTAATTTAGAGTTCAAAATATATTTATAAATATCAGAAAAAAAATTAATAGAAGTTTACTGATATCTTTCCCAATGTATTCGTAAACATTATCCGTAACGACTATTCGTTACGATATTGTTATGAATTCTATAATTCAATTATAGAATTAATTATAGATATTTGTGTAGATCCCAATACCGATGTTACTATGGAAAACTATATTGATATAGATCTTAGTATCTTATTTGTTGATATAGTAAAATATCAAGACCCGATAAATCGAAATAAAAATATTTTTGTCTAAATATCATACTACTATTTCGATACATTTAAAAACTATCGGTACGATATATATCATATTTTTTTTCTTAACATTTATAACTCTAACTCGAACGAGCAGCGATCACAAACTTTATCGGAATGTAATGTTTTCTGACAGCTTTCGTTACATCATAGAAGCTATTTTCAGAACATCCTTCAATGAAAAAGGCAAAGAGATGGTCGACTTATATCGACACACCTAGACTAGACCAGTGGTTTCTAACAGATAGACCGCAAGTGAGGCCCGAATGCTTTCGAGATGGGTCTTGGAAGTGTTCGGCGATACTTATTTTATGATGACTTATTGTTAGAAGTGTTTGATAATTTACATTTCCTTATGTTTGACGGTCAGCTGAATTTTAAATTGTTTAATACACAAGGAAGATTGCCTGATAATGCACTTTAATTAACTTAATTTTCCAAACCTTTCCTTGTGGGATCCCATTTGCTCTAATTTGGAAGTGGGGATGTTCCAAGAATATTTCATTGTTGTTTTATTGGTCCGAGGGCTACTACGGGTTTCGAATCACTGGACTAGACAAAGAGCTACAATACTTTAAATAAAAACACAAATAACTAATTAGCCCTGTAACAATAATTCTATTATTACGTAACGTGGACTATAATCCATTCTAATTACACAAATCACATCCCAAAACAATTTCCAGCAGGGCTTAGACGAAGAAAATTCGTAAAACATTCTATTAAACCTCCGTTTGACACATAAACTTCGATCTTTGGATAAACAGCTGGAAACCATGTTTTTACTTTCCTTACCACCTTGTTAAGGAAATTATAGTAATCATGTTAAATTTTCAATCTGGGCTTTTCAACAAATTTATGCGTTTCAGGACCACCTAATTAAAAAAAAAAAAAGAGTTCTCGGTCATTATTCTGTCTGTCTCTTAAACGGGCTAAATAATTGAGTTGCTTATTCGATGCCTATTACCATATCGTACACCCTTAATATTGGCGGTACAATACCCGAAAATTGCTTTGTTATTTTTTTATCCAGACTAGCTTTACTATTTCTTTCAACATGCTAGTCGTCAGTAATGAGAAAGATACAGGAAATAAAGAGATAAGAAAAGCGGAGTGAGTGGCCACAGCTCATATTATAGTATTACAATGTAATAGTAACGTTCCTAAAATGAGACAATAACACATAACACATAATATACAATATCTCGGAAGTCTGTTGTAGTCCTGTTTAATTTGCTAAAGTTTAACTTCCAAACCGTTTTCAATGCTACAAAGAGTCTTTATTAAAAAAAAAAAAACGTTATCATAATAGTTATTAAGTTTTCATTTCATTAATATTGTGTTATCATTATTTTAAATAGTAAAATTAAATTAATTGATGCTGTTGAGAGATATGATTAGTTGTACCATTACTGTTAGTCAAAAATAGATTGATCAGGCCATGAATGAAGACAGCTCGTTACTAAAGCCTGAAGCCGCTAAGATCTGAGCGAGTAGACCGTAGGCACCAATCAGACCAGGCTCTGTAATGAGACCCGCTCATCGGGATAGCCTTAATCTGCTCTGGATTTCCTTCCAGTTGGTCAATGGTGTCTTCAAGAGAGCTGGCCAATTTCTTTATGATTATGGCAAATAAACCTCTTAAAAGCCTTAGAGAATTTAGTAATAGTTATATTCAAAGTTCCGTTCTGACATTTTGGTATACAAAACAGTAATTGAATAATTAACTTCTAAGATAAAAATTATTAAATAAAAAAATAATTTGGCTGATGATTCGTTAATGAGTCATTCTGTATTAGATAAAAATAGTTTTAGTATTCTAATTATCTATACTTAAATTTAATTCATGTGACATGTGAAATCGTTTGGTGAAAAGCCCAGTGGAATACCCAAGGGTATTTCTTAAGCAATGTTTCCCATATTTTTTAGTCACAGCAACTATTATGGGCCACAAAAATTTCACGGCACCTTATGTAAATTAAAATTCTGAAATGCACACAGTATTTGCTTCATTTCATTTTTTTATCATTTTCTTTAATATTTTGAGAAAGTAGCATTCACTTAAGGCAACCATGAATGGGGAACCCCAGGGTGGCGGGGTGCTACTGTTCTAAGATTCCCTATTTCATTCTCCAAAGACATTTCTTCTCATTGCATTATAAAACAATTTCTTACTAACCGTCGTTCATGGTTCAAGCTGGCTAGACTCTATCCCAAAATCATCAACAGCTCAATGGTGTCACTAAGGGTGCATCATCAGCCCCTCTTTATTCTCACTTGCGACAAACGATCTAGAGCTCAAATCACTAAGACGTGTCAAACCATTACTGTTTGTAGGTGACTTATCGATTTTTTGCAGGTCTGAGAACACCAATACCATTACAAATAAAATACAAGAAGCCATCGATAGAATTAGTCACTGGTCGACATCTCCTTCGGTAAAGGAAATTTACCGATCCCTTATACAAATCAGCAACAATTTCTTATCTTTGATCAAAAATTAAGTTAAGAACAGCACATTACATCATTAAGGCCACCCGCAAGCAAAAAATTAAATATAGACTGGGTTCATAGTGGTACATAGGGCGGTTCAAATAGATTCAGATTGTTCAAACTATATAGAACTTTGGTTTGTGCTAAACTGAATCACGGGTATTTGATATTTCTGCACGTCACCGAATTCAAGATAAGCTTGATTCACCATACAGGGATCCGGATTGCAACCGGCGCATTCGGATCCAGTCACATTCTCAGCATTTGCTCTGAGGCAGGTCTACCTCTCCTACTATTTAGGCGAACAAAAACTGGCTATATAGTGTATTTCTAAATTATTTTAGCGGACATTTCATCCTTTATATCAATATATTTTTAAACTCCCTAGCCACCCAAACCCACTCGTTTCTAACCTTACTTCCTCTTCCATTCCTGGTAATCCTCCGAGGCGCCTGAAAACAAAATGGCCTCGTGACCTTATATTGTAAACTGTTTTTAGAGTTCTACTACTAGGTAGTATCTACATCCTGTATCATATCATTATGTCATTATGATCAAATTTACTGGTTGTATTTTTTTATACAGTTGTAAATATCAATAAATAAATAAAATAAAAAAAATATCTACTTTTTAATCTCAATTCTCTATGGCTTTTCGGCATAAACCAAACTGAACACTTGGTAGAAAGAATCATTTTGGCTATTTCAGTACTTCCTCTAAAACTTGGAGCCTACCATAGGCCCTAAAACAATGCTACATCTTACTCATATGCACAAAAATCACACTACCACTGTAGAATACAAAGAACGGTTGTTGTATTACAGATAAAATTAATTCCTTATGGGAACCGACCTACAATTCTAAGGAATGTGTTATCTATACATATTTAAACCAAGAACTAGATATCACAAACCCTATTGCTATGGTATGGTATTTCCTTTCCAATGGTGTCGTGCTCCTTGGTTTAGTAAGCTATGCTAATCAGGTGGCATGCAAGGTGTTTAAACTATAAAATCAAGTCTGGTTAACATTAGATTATTTTACATTTATTTACATATGAAATATGTTGATGATTAATGAGAGCTTAATTAACATATTTTAATTTACGATTAATTAATATGATATTGGATTGATAATACTAGAGGAGACCGTACTTATCCTATTGGTTCTAATTCCTAATCAATTTTCCATTCAAAATTACTAATCAGAACTTATCTCCTATGTTGGGATAGGATTTGGCTTGCTGGGTTCAGGCGAGCTTTATTTTTTTCGGGGATGTCGTTAACAATAGATAAGTATTGTTTTGCAGTAATTATATATTACAACAATACAAAATATTACATTTTGAGTAAATTATTTTTTTTTAGAATTCATCACTATTTGAAATAATTAATTTTTTTAATTCAATGCCGCCTTATGCTAGTTTGAGGAGTTTTTTCTTGAACCAACCCTTAGATATACTGCCTCTCTCAAATATGTAGTTATTAGTATTTATCATACTTCAATGACATGGTATATTTGATAAACTTTTTTTATAATGGCAGTTTTAGTATAAAAATACCTTGAGAGATATTTTTATCTTTTTTATTACTAAAGAAAATTATTGATCGACAGTAAATAACATCAGAAGACAAAAGAAAATACACATAGCCGTAGTGAATACCAAGAATAAGGAATATAATCGAAATGTTCTAGTAAACATAATTTCTACGATAACAAACAACACCCGTTGCATATCTAATGAGTTCAACCAATACTTTCACGATTTTATTGCAAGTTACGCTAAAAACAGAACGAATAAACGTCACATCAAAGCTAAAAATTAAGAAATAAGAGAAAGCTGGAATTAAAACTAAAAATAGCTTAATAACAAGACTTGTATGGGACTGCCGCTCCAGATTGGTACTGCTTGGAACCGTTCAATGGTCGCCCTTATTAAAACGCTTTTTGGGAACGAGTTTTATCTTACGACACATTAAATTAGGAGGATTTTTTTCCATGGCACTTCCCGCCTACGGAAAAATAAAATTATACTTCTTCAAAACAGCGCGATAGGACTTCTTAATCCAAGCATAATTTAAAAAAGAAAAAAAATACCATAAATAAGTAGAAAAAAGTTCACTTCAATAAGGGAGCGAACTTCAACCGGCTTCAGTTCCCATGGAGGACTTTTTCCACAAGTTTCCCATGCTTTCTCTGTCTGCAGCGTTTTCGCACAGTCAACACCTTCTACGCATTTGCTAATGACCACACGTCAAGCTAAGGCCCTCTTAAGATGATGTATGATATCGACTTTCACTATCTTTAGCTACCTGAGAAGGGAATTTTTTTTCCCCCGATTTCCGAAGGCGCCAAATCAATCTTGATGGATTTGACTGGTTCGCTGATGAGGAGTGGTAATGTTGCAAGTATATGAAACAGTCATTAAGGTGTGGTAGAAGCCATTCGCTATACTGTGCGAAATATAAATATTGCCTATAATTGCGTATGATTTGTTCTATTCCAGTTGGCGCTCTCACTGGCTATTATTAATCAACATTTGCTCTAATACCTGAATTAGTAGTTAACACTAACAATTAGGTAATAAAAATATAATTAATTAACTGTTTTATTATTTTGTTATTATAGGATTATAGTCGTGGAACTATTCCAAGGTGTGAGAAAAAAAAAGGTTGATTTAACAATAGTTCATATTGTCATTAATTTATAGGGATCGCTGCTGTAATGTACCAATTTTTTGTAGTCATCTTAAATAAATTTATAAATTTAATTGTACAACTATTAGGGGAATCAAGAAGTTCATTTGAGTGTGCAGGTATGCCTTGCGCTTTTCCAAATATTGTCTACATTCTGTAAAACCATTATCTCTATTGCTGTATGTATATTGTTGATTACCCCTGTCGGAGGGGGGAGAGGGGTTAAATGCCAATTAATTGAAGATTACCTTTAAGATTAGATGAAAAGATTTTTTTTTTAAACTTTTCAATTGTAAGAATAAAATGCAGTTTACCTTGACCAAATAAAAAAAAAAAATCAGTTTTAACAGTTGGCATTCGTTAAATGTTAGAAAATGCTAGGAAGTATGTTTTTTTTTATTTATTTAAATTTACCACTGTTCAAAAAAATACAATAAGTAAATAAGTGGAATGTTTCAAGCACTTGAAAATCACCAATGTTTCATACATTAATTTAAATTAGAAGGTCCCGTGATCTTCTTCTTTTCAGACGCCTCGGAGGATTATTAAGGATGAAAGATTAAGAATTAATGGGTTAGGATGGCTAAGGAGTGTGGAATGAACAGACGCATATCTATTTCCGGCCAAATCTGCAATGAAAGAGATGTTAAGGTTTTTGTGAATGAGTTTATTTGTGACTTAATAAGGAGCATCAAGGATTTTACGGAGGATTTTTGATTGTAAGGATTGGGAGGAATTCGATGGTTTGTTAGAGCCCCAGAGCTCATTTTTTTATGTCCAAATTGGTCTGATTATTATAGTATATAATTATTTTTTGTAGTGAGTGGGAATTTTAGAGCGTTTGTCACGTAGGTGTTGTACCAATCGATTACAAGTAAATCTCTTGTCAAAATGGAGTCCTAAATAACGAATCTATTCAACAGGCGTCAGTGGAATATTTAAAAAAATATTGTAGGACAGGAGGGAAGAGGTTTACGACGGAGTGAAGGCGCTCTGGTGGGATTTGTTGATATTTATGTTGATTCTCAAGTTTAGACACCATTCTTCAATGGATGTTAGGTGTGTCTGTAGAGTTTGCGATGCATTAGTAGGGTCGTTGTTTAGACAGTACACATATTTCATCAGCCTCTTGTTAAGACTGTATTAGGGTGGGTTAGGATATCAACTATATTAACCGTATAGAAAATAGAACCTAAGATACTACCTTGATGAACACCGGTGGACTGAGAAAAGAGAGATGAGTAGGATTTGTTATGATTTACTTTATAGATTCTATCATAGAGCAGACCTGGATGCCAGACTCGATGAATAGCTTGAAAGCATGTTAATTGCTAACAAAAATCAGATTAGGTCAAAAAGAGGCTTTTTTTCTTAAAACCTTGTTCTCTTAAATTATTATAACTTTTTTATAGGAAGTCCTTCTATTTTAGAAATAATAATGCGGTAAATTAAGAAAAGTTAGTTAGCAAAATGAATAGATTGGCAAACTTGAAAACCCTAGATATAGGAAAATGGGATAAACAAAATAACCGTGGACTGCCATCTTGTTAACATGAACTTTTATACCCGACAACTAGGAAAAGGTCATCCAATAAATAAAAGTTTCTGTCTAGTATACCATTGGTGGGCGGTCGGCTTCTTATAGGTCACATGAAAAATATGTATATAATAATAAATAAATAAATACTACTTCTGAAAATCCACCTTGTCCTGGAAAACGGGGGAGACAAGAAACCCGACAACTACCTTTTCAGTTTGAAAAGCTATAAATGATCTTTTATAACAAATATATAAAAAAAAGAGAAATAATAAGTGGTAATTAGTTCATAGCAGTGACGAAAAAATGTTCCTTATTCATAAATTCATACTACCTTCATAGTTTTTCTTTTATATATTTTATTTTAATTACAATGATTTTTAAATTAGAAAACAATGAAATTGAACTGAAATAAATAATCATTTAAGTTCATTCATACTTTAGTAAGCAGGTTTTATTGAATTAAAATAAATACCCATATAAGTTTAGTCATACTTTAGGCTATTGATTAACCATTTTAAATATCCTAAACTATTCTTGTGTGTTCAATTATTGGATTGTTTTGCTTGTACAGAAAGCTACAGATGCTATAAAATTGGTAGAGACAAGATGATAATTAACGAAATTGAAACATTTATTTTCTCAATTAAAAAAATACCTTTGTTTTTAATTTATTAAATGAAATTGGTGTTTAAAAACATTAAGTACAGCAGATACCTGAATAAATGTTAGATAATGATGAGGTAGGTATAATAAGAATTTTTTATTAAAATATTAGCTGTCAGGATATCGACTTTATTAAAATTAAAAAATAATGGGAGATTATTGGTACATCATAAAAATTACTGTCTTCTCAAATACCTTTATACTGGTTCGAGAAATAATCACGGAAGATTATTCATAATACCACATTATTAGAGATGTATACACTAATATATAACACAAGAATAATTTAAAGCAAAAGAATGAAAGAAGACCATATAACAATTAATTTTACACTTAGTCATCATTACTAACCCGTTACGTTGTTGAAAGAAATTATTATACGAGATACTTTAAGGTATCTTTATATATAAATCTTTGCCGATTAAGCATGTCGATGACAAGCATAACATAGATTAACCTTTACAAACAAATTCTTTTCTTTTTATACCTGTCTTTGAAAATTTATTACTTTTTTTATTTAATTGATAAAATACTAGAAAACTGATTTAATTAAAAATCTTATTAAATACGAGAATATAATTAAATCTTATAAATTATTGTCTGAACAAACTTCTTGTTACTGGTTCGAGTTATAATCAAGGAAAATTATTTGTGAGACACACATATGTACGATAAAATGGCATTCCGCTTAAGTAATGGTGTAATTCGATACTAAACAAGATTCCATGTAAAGGGCAAGTTGTAGCAGGAATGATTCTATACGAGAAATATTTTGAGAAATTATAGTTATTAGTTAAATGTTATTAGTTACTCAATTAATATTACTAATATATTTCTAATTGAATTAATTAATCAACCTATAAATCGTTCACTTTATAGTAGTTTATGTATTTTGCACTTAAAATTCCTAAGGTATCGTGAAGACGCTTTTTTTCTCCTAAATTAAAAAAAAATGTTTTTATAAAAGTTCTTGTTAATTCTTGCGTAGTCTCATATACGAAATAATAAAAATATAATGATTTGAGAAGTTTGTCGGGGGGTGCGGTCAGCAAAGAACAACATAAATAAACAAAACCATATTTATTTATTTTATGCCGACGTTTCGACCTGAGTTTCAG
>NW_027109834.1:257489-261508 GCF_000696795.3 Halyomorpha halys
AACCATAAATTTATATTTTCTTATCAAAGTCAGGTACATCCAACATATGTTTTTATGTTGGATGAGATTTAAAAAAAAACAGGTGATGAAAAGACGTCAAAAAATTTTGTTTGAAGTTAATTGTTTGCAAAACGACGAAAAAAATAAAAAAAAAAATTGCTAAATTGATTAATTTTTTAAATTTAATCTTTTTTGATCAGTCCTGAAAAATTTTTGAAAATGGATGTAACCGGTTTTGAAACCAAACGCCTCAAATGGGTTAAATATGCGAAATATACAAAAAAAGTCTAAAATGTACTACAAGGTATCCCGCTTTATAGGTTCTTGTAAACCCATGTTTAAGATGTTAAGAAGAATAATGTTTTAACAGACCAACTTACAATTAGTTCAAGAAATCGTCGAAGATTATTAAATTGTTACTCTTCATACTTTATATTTTTCTATATTGTATTGGTATTACGACTTATTACATTATTTGTATTCAATTCATGCCCAGAATTCACCTTTCAATACTTCAGAAGTATTCAATTTTTCCCACAAGAACGAGTAATAACCCTTTATGATTTTATTTTATCAAATATGTAGACTGCTACTCCTGTGAAGAAGATAGGACTTTAACTATTTTTCAGTGAAATACAAAAGCTTAATTAATTAACTAAGCACTGATATTTGTCTGTATGGCTATTATTTACTGGAATTTTCAATGAATGTTTAATAATGACAAAATCATATGAAATATTTATTATGCTGTACAGAAGTGAACAAAAATAATCAATACTCACGAAGTTGATAATATTAAAAATAAAACGATAATAATTAAATCAATTAATAATCGTGCAAAAGGTTGGTTAATAACGGCTCCTTTCTGTTAAAATGATCTCTTCTAAATATTATGTTAAATATACATAGCCTTCTACAGTTGAAAGTTTGACGTATGTATGAACGAAAATTGTAGGACCTTTCGCAGATAAAGCGGCCACATAATGCTAGCCGGAAATACTGATTCATACTAAACTTAAAATATATATCGAAAATCAGAACAACCTGACCTTTTCCATATTGAAATCGCTTCGTTTCCTCGGCTGATTGATTCTTGCTGTGTACTAATTTTGTTAGAATGGGGAGCACCGATGTTACCATTAGAAGGTCAGTGAAAATAAATCATGCTAGACTTCCTCATCTCGTACAATAACTACAATTCGGTGAACGATACATCAACTCATAAATTTAAAGCCATATAGATTCAGGGTTGAAACGTCTATCCACTTCAGAACGAAGCACAGTAACATAGTGTTAAAGCCGAACCCAGACAAGATCCTATTAGTCGAAACGCACTTATGTAGTTACAGAACATAGATGAATCTAATAATATAAAATCGGTTCCTAAAACAAACAGCTCCAAATGCCGGGGATTATAAATCAGCCTTGGGGATCGTTACCCGGGAAGAGGTTCCTGCTATCTCCGACTCCGATTACAGGGATATATATTAGTATTTAATGAGCACACACCTCTCCTTTTCTCCTAATTAATAAGAAGGCAGTTTCGTGATATTTAAATGTAGTACTTCTACCATGTCAATATAATTAACAATTCAGGCACCCGATATTTTAAATTGCTAATCACTCATATTAAAACTTGTAAGATGATCGTAAAAATTTATCATCAAGTAATAATAGAATTATAAATTTAGTATTATTTATTTAGTATGATAAAAATAAAACCGAATGATAAATTTGCTTATATTAATAAATAAATAATTACCTTAATTATTTGACAATAAAGATAATGAAGTTATCACGTGACTAAAATTCAAAACATCATTTCGCTATACTGTTATCTTTTAGTGGTAGAAAGTTTCATATATTAACTGGCAAATACTGAATACTTGTCATTAAATGAAATTATTAAACCTTGTGATGACAGATACTTCTCAAAGTAGACAAATCAAAGGAAAATGTCCGAAAGTTAATTATACTCAAAATGTTAGTAAAAAAAAGAAGAAACCCTTATCTGTTTCCTTCTAGATGGACTTGTCATCTGCAAATAATTAGTGTTTTAATATTGTTTCAGGAATAAGTAATTTGTATTTATTGCCAAAAGAAAGTTGATTTTCACATGATCTTTTTCTCGCTCCGTTCTATATGAAGCTCTTACTAAAGTACATAGTTACCTCTCATTAAGATATAAAAATATCTACTGCTCAGTTTTTTTCCCGTTGAGTTTTATTGGTTTGTAAATAACTAAATTAACTACCTCAATTTATTTATTATTATTTTTTTTAAATAGAATGGTTAAGATTCACAAGTAAATGATCATATCTTAGGAGGTAATTGTATAAGTACAAGAAACCATCAACACAAATAGTGTTGTATAGTTATTCTTAATTTCTCATTACTTGTTGATAATTTAATTTTGCAGCATTACTAATTAAAATATGCAACGAACATTGCTCTGAAACCCCATTTCTCGTCGAGTGTGAGACCCAGTAGTATGGGGGGACAAACCATTGTGGTTTCCAGGGATATATTTCCTTAATGCCCTAGTTACTCCCAACAGAACCAACCGCTTAACTGTCACTAAACTGCTTTTATGTTTTTGCGACAGATTCTTGCTCCATGCCGGGGATGAATATCGCATTATACCCACAATCATCCCTTTTTAAATATTTTATGTTATTATGGGTATCTGAAGCCTTAAATAGCGTCCCCGATATGATTGAGTCACCAATAGCTTTTAATTACATTGAATCACTTACTTCTCATCTGGTACAAGTGAGGCGTCACGTTGAACTTATTTGGAAGTATATTTTTCTCCTTATACATGGAAAATAATGTGATGGGACCTGTCGCGCCACTCAGGAGAACGGCTTGGGTCTTGGCAGCGGTCGTCTTCAACTTCTTTCCCCCACAACACGCTCTTAGCAGGTTTACTTCATTCAATTTTCTCCTCTTTCGGACATCAATGTGTTAAGGAAAATTAAAGAAATATTATTTTTTATTGAAATATTGGTAGATACTTGTACAATTAACCCCCAAAGATTCATATTTATAGTCATATAGATAGTCATATTCATATAGATTAGTCATTCACTTTTGAATCGCCCTCTAATTTACACTCATATCTGAAAACTTTAAAAAATCTTTCTTATATTTTTTAGTGATCTTTTTAAAACTCAGTCTAATATTACATAGTTTCATTCCTAATTGTAACTAATTAAAGAATTCTATCAATAGTTATGATCTTTAAAAAGAAAAGTAAACGAATCAATTTTGAAAAATGTATGATTTTGTCCTAATACTAATAATAAAATCTATATGGATCTGAACACTGTAAAATAAAATAAGGATAAGTAAAACTCCAAAGATTTTTTTTTTAAAGTTTAGTTGTTTATACATCCTGTTGCAGCCTCACACTGACTTCTACTAAATAATTATTATATTTTAACAGCTAGAGATTACAATTCGATGATCTATGACAGGCGAATAATTTATTAATACTCATCTGATGATTAATGAATAACCCTTGAAATTTTTCCATTAATCAACAACAATTAAATTTGTTGACACCTGAAATTCAACGTAACTGATTAATAACGAATTGGTAACTGATTAATTATTGCCAAGGAATCAGTAACACCTGTTGTATAAATTATTTCTTAAACCAATCCAACTGTTTTTTTAACTTTCATTGGATAGTATTGCATTGCTGCTAGGAGAAAAAATTCTACTCAGCTAAAAATGAGCAAAAGAAAGAAATGGATAAAAAAATAGTAATAGTAAACATAAATAAATAAATGTGAAAATTTAATGAAAATCATAGAAAATCCACAAAAACCTATTCACAAAATCTAAGAAAATAAATGTTTTTTTTATTAAATAAATAAGTGGAAAAACAAAATATAGTGCGGTGGGGCAAAAAATCGAGTTCCATTTACACTATTTTCGTCGAAATTCAATGCAATTGATAAATACTGTTTTTTTATTTTATTTATAATTCATGACGGAAATACTCAAATTAT
>NW_027109834.1:261558-262136 GCF_000696795.3 Halyomorpha halys
TTTTTATTTTTTTAAAGAAAAATTATTTTATTGAAAAAAAGAAACATTTATCTTTTTAATGAAATTTTAGAGGAAAATGAACTTTTTTTTTTCCAATTATGATAGCCATAAAAGCACCCGCTATTGATTCCTAGGTTTTTATAATTAATTTTAGAAAGTGATTCGAGGGTTCTATATGAACTCATATAGAGAGAGACTTTGGTTCCTCTTTTGAAAATAAAAATTAAATAATAAAAATAAGTTGGTTTAGGAACAGGCAAAATAACTCAAATTGTAAATAAACTATTTATTATAAGCCGTTTCGCCCCACTTTGCAGGGCTTAATCAGAGCTTGCAGGCTGAGGTAGGGCAAAAGAATTTTTTTAGTTCACACGGTCAATAAACGAACTTCCAAAAAAAAAATATCAAATTAAACTAGGAACTTTTTCTTTTATTTATACTATAATAAAGCAGGAATATAAATATTCGATTTTTCTGACACCTATAAATGAGGCGTTTGGTTTCAAAACCGGTTACATCCATTTTTTCCAAAAATTTTTTTATTTTATTTTTTATAAGTTTTTAATGTTAGAAATGAT
>NW_027109834.1:262186-263397 GCF_000696795.3 Halyomorpha halys
TATAATTCACAATCAATGATCAATGATACATAATAACGAATAATGAATCATTTACATTTGGTAAAGCGATTTTAGTGAAAACCATCCTTATTATATACTAACGTAAAATATAACAATAACAAAGTTTTATTTACAAATTTATAGTAACAAAATTATTATTTTACATCAATAAGGATTCCCATCCTCTATAATCAAATAACATGGGTTACATGATGATAAATTTGAATTTAGTTGAATAAATTTTATAAATTATTATGTGGTTTTAGTGTGAATTAGGATTTCATGTAAGGGTGGAATGAAGAGTTGGACATCACACTTAACGTTGGGAAGAGGTCCACTGCCTGACATCGCCGAGCCACCTGAAGTCGAGGAAGGCTGGATCAAACTGGTCAACTGGAGCATGGATTGGAGGGCTGGACCAAGTACCCGACGGATGCGGAAGGATAAGGTACATCCCAATCGGAAAGGTATTCAACCGTTTAATGGGCTGAACCACAGAGAACCCATCTGAACTAAGGTTGGATAACTGATTTGTACAAAATTAATTTATTTTGGGAGCTTATTTTGGATTTTTTATTAAATTAAGGGCAATTTGGGTTTTTTTATTAAGTCTGCTAAATGTGCTAGTTGGTCAATTATAGGATACTGTTTCCAGAATAGTGTTCCAGCTTCACCAAGCTTTCTGATTTGTCTAGTTATTATTTATATTATTAATTTAATTTGATTTGTGGAGTTTTTGTTCAGGTAGCAAATAAGCTTTTGATTTGAAACGACTCCTGAGTTTTTATTAGAATTGTTTTTGATGCTTTCCAGCTGGTGGAGCCGTATTTAAGTGTTAATATTTAATTACATATTTAAATGAAAAAATAAAGTTTTTTGTACTAACAATTTTTTAACCAATTTTCCTCAATGTACCATTTTTGCCAGAAACTTTCTTTTATTATAGTTCTTGAATGATTTTTTGTTTTCATGATTCAGTTTGTTTCTTTTGGATAGTCATTTATTAATGGTATTTTTTTAAGGAATCGGAGTCAGATATACTAATTTTACGATTGTAATGATTCGATTCTAATGGTATAGACTGTTTGAAAATGTTTGATTAGTAATGGTCAGCTTCTTTATCAAGGTAAGCGGTTTTTATGTTGTAAGAGATTATTTTCGACGATTTTATAGTGTACCAAGTTAGTACCCAAATCGACATTACTTCAATT
>NW_027109834.1:263517-269324 GCF_000696795.3 Halyomorpha halys
GCATGTAGAGAAACTACCCAATGGTAGCACTCTAAAAACATGTTAACAGTATAAGGTCTCGAGGCCATCTTCTTTTCAGACGCCTCGAAGGATTGTCTGGAATAAAAGAGGAAGCAAGATTAGAAACTAATGTGTTTGAGTGGTTAGGGAGTTTTTAATGGAAGGATTGATATCTGGTTCGGGCTAGATCGGTTAGAAATGGAACATTAAGGTCTTTGTGGATGATTTTATTTGTGACAAAGTAGGGAGCATTTAGGATTTTACGAAGGATTTTGGATTGTAGGGATTAGATACGAGAGGAATTCGAAGGTTTAGTGGAGCCCCAAAGCTCAACGCCGTATGTCCAGATAGGCCTTATAATTGTCACGTAAATCAGTCTTTTGTAATGAAATGGAAGTTTGGATCGTTTGTCTATTAAGTGCTGTAATATTTGAAATCGACGTGCAGTTTTCTGTCTTTTCAATCTTAAGTGAGGATTCCAGGTTAGTCGTTTGTCCAGATGTAGTCCAAGGTAGCGGATCTGTTCAACAGGGGTAAGGGCAACATTATTGAAGTATACTGTAGGTTTACGACGTAGGGTAAAGGTAATTTGATGGGATTTGTTGGAATTTATTTTAATTCTCCAATTACGATACCATTCTTCGAGGGCTGTGATATGGGATTGAAGAATTTAGGATGGAATTAAAGGATGGAACCACTCTGGTTTATTTTAAATAATATGTCTGTGAGAAAGGAACGAATAATGAGAAATTATGTAGGAGGTAGGAATTTTCGGAGTTTGTAAAGCAGTCCCGGGTGCCAAACTCGATCAAAAGCCTATTCTACATCGAAAAAGACTCCCACCTAGTACATTCTGCGCTCTAAAGTAGACTATTTAATAAATATGGATTTGCAAATCATAAAACTTCTCGTTTTTGAGATATCGGCTATACCTAGACACACACGAAGACCAATTTACAAGTTTATTTTTTATAAATTGGTCTCAAGGTAATTTAAAACTGTTTATGTAGAAAATTCCTATTCCAATATTTTGACAATCGTGATAGTTCCCTCTTTACGCCATATTTCATGCAGCAGATAAGTGAAAGTAGTAAGAGAAACTATATAGTATTCAAACAATTGCTACATTAATGTACTCATAATAAAAAATATTTCAGAGTATTTGAATTAAATGTAAATATTAACAATTTCGCATATTTGTTTTCTAATTCAGATTCAATTATGAGTTTTATACGATACCGATTCGTAGGGTCATAAATGAGTGTGTCTCCATCGAATTTGGAGGTGTTCGGTCTTAAAACAGGGTAACTGCAAACATGAAAACTTTTACTATGTTAATTACAATATTTCACTTTCAACCAATAGTCTCTTATAATTACTTAATATCAACATTATTTTCTTAAGAAAACAAGATGTCTAAAGATTCTTTTAACAATTTATGAAATCAGCCTTAAAAAAGTAGATTATATCAAAAACTGAAATCTATGATAAATTACTGTTTTAAGACCGAGCGCTTCGAATTCTTAGGTATAATTAATTAATTTGCCAAAATTTCATTGCGTCACTGTTTCGTCCGACTTAAGCTCTTTAGTTTCGCATTTCTGATTATTCGTATATTAATGTAGACATTGGGTGTTGCTTTTGCATCAAAGCAGACCCCACTAGTGTTAATTAGCCGTTACTTAACCCGATGATGGAACGATGTTCTTAAGGAGAGAAAGTGAAACAGGTTTAAGATCATTTGGCTACCTGAAATTCTCCAGTCATCAAGAACATCCAACAGAAAACCCACCAGTTATTTCATGCATAACGGTCTGTCCCTAGGTGAACTTGATTCAGAAACATGAGAGTAAAAATAAGTTTGAATTTTAATATAAAAATTTACGGTTCAATTTTCAAACCAACATGAAGTTTTACAGTGCAGTTCTTTTAAAAAATGATTTTGAATGATTTGATAACTGAAATAATTTACGAGACTAAACAGAAAATTCAATACAATTCATTTCCTAGCAATTGATATTCAAAGTTACGTCAATTCTTGACAATTGACTCAATCTGTGAATTCTATTGAGATTGGGAAACTTATTGTCCGTTTGTGCTCTTGTAAGTAATAATAATAATGTGACCAACAATCGCTGTCTACACACATTACTTCAGTGACCGGCCCAAATCCAAACCTATTAAGTTGAGCTTTGGTTGTAAGAAATTAGAATTAAATTAAAATCTGTATCACTAAAACTTATGAAGGGTCAAGCGTGCATTACTTTGTAAGGAAGTAGTGTTACTAGACCAACGGTTGTGCAAGCAGGTGATTTGATCAGAATCGCGCTCGACCACTAGATTTTTACCCAATTGAGGGTACCCAAATTTATGAGGCTGGGTGGACCCCAGGAGAGCTCTAGAACCCATAGGGTTGACACACTGCTTCAGTGCAACAGAAAACATTTTTCTTTCGCACCCGGGGCATTGGAGTTTGTAGCATCCTGCCTTACCACAGTTCCACCGCGGTCACGTCCTGTAAGAATGTCTAAAATAATATGACCTCATGAGGTTAAAGTTCAGCATGGTTTTTTGTACCTAAGGAGAAAAAAATAGTAAGAAAAAGTTTAAATGTAAATATAATACATATATTATACCAATTTATAATCTATTATATTATTATTATGCATATTATACCTACTTTATATGTATTAGCAATTTATATATTTTATTCAATACCCGCCTTGAAGGAAAATAAATAGCAATAACATTATAAGCGGGACAAAACATTTATGTTCAAAATGTGATATCTAATTTGTCCTAAGGAGAGAGAAAGTTAACGCTCAGAAAATTATTTTCCACCGTTTGGTTGAAACTGAAGACCCAATAGGTATTCCCTGACGCTTCTTTCTCCTACATGCCAACTGTGCATCGAGGATTCCCTAGAACCTAGAGGGCACCGAGCCAGGAAAAACCGGGAAATTAGCACTTGGATTAGGGATTACTCCCATCAGACGGAAGAAGATAACTACCTTTCATGCAAGGATGTACGTCTATGAGGAGGTAGTGGGCATTGCACAATACACTCGAGGAAGAACACGATAACCAGACATCGTTGAGCAACCTGTATATATAGGAAGAACATAGAAGAGGCCAGAACTGATGGATGGACTGACAATATAAATTTTAAAGGTGAAATATTTTACTGAAACACAACTGATTATTGTATACAAGATGAGATGTAGGATCCATTTGTAGTCCATAATATTTTTATATATTTTTTCTTCGAATGGATGAGTAGCCTATAACTTAACATCACAACATACCATAAATATATGCATCAGAGGTGGGGACATTGAAATGTTAAATGTTGAAATGATAACATACCCTTATTTGCGAGTTTGACTCTTAAGTTGCTAATCACGATAGCCTATTTTTAAGGAAAATTATTTTAAGAAAAAATACTTTGTGAAACCATAGTTGAATCTGAATGTTGGGATGGGATCATGAGTAATTAAATTACATCTTCCATTACATGTTTCAGTTGCACTATAATATCACTAAATGCACTATGATGACCGTTATATCGTCCAAGAAACAAAAATAAGTAGTTTTGATGAACAATTACACTGAGGTAATTTTAAGATACAATTACAATGATTGTCCTTGAGCAAAAGTTATTATAATTACTGTAAATGTAATTGCAATTACTCCAGACTATCTATCATCGCTTCATGCCCCGATTTCCATATTGATACCTATATTTCTATATGGTCACCCTGATCAATATTTCAGATATTGATAAAACAATGTAAACTAATAGAAACTGACTAAAGTCCTACTTAAATAAAAATAATTATTTCAGGCAAGAATTATCAACAATGTAAAAAAGCTAACGACTAATTTCCTTCTATTTTATTACACAGAGTTACAGCTAACACAAATTATCTCACAACATTTTGGGACCAAATCGAATGATGGGCGGGTGAAGAGTGATTTTTGTCTAAGATTGAGGGATTAGTTTTATATCGAGACTTGAAAGTATGCGTTTTCTAAAGAATTATCGGTTAAATAAGTTTCTTATTTTGGTTAAATATTTATAAATAATTATTTTGTTATTTTAATAAAAATACCAGCACGGACGCTTTAGTAAATATGATTTTTTGAAGGAAATCAATTGTAACTGGAGATTAATTTTCAGATGAACGTAGAAGAAAGAACAATTAAATCTTCCAAACAGTGGATTCCCAAACTATAAAGAAATTCATAAATCTGAGATTGACCGACTAAAATGCTTATAAACTACATTTTTATTCAGCATAAAATAATCTAATAAAAGTTTCAAAGTTTTTATTAAGATTTTTTTCCATTTTTACATAATTCAATGAAGATTAAATTAACTAAAATTAGCTGTCCTATACACATCAAGGCTTAGAAAAACGTATTTAATTATGTTCATAGTTGAGTGGTCCAAGGAAATATATTTTATATACACAAAACACTGAGTGTTAGAATAATAATTATTTATAAATAAAGCATAGTAAACCCATCTGACTTAGCAGTTAACACATGGATAAGAAACTCAGTGGATATTTGTATTTAATTAAAAGAAAGTAATCTCCAAACGACTTTAACGAGCAATGTCAATGTTACAAGAGCTGTAAATCTTTCTTTGAATTGACATCTTTCATTGAATTGACAGTTAAATCGTATCAACCATATCCAATCTTCGTATAAGTATTTTCGTTCTAATATTGTTGAAGTATAGTAGAATTAGATTTATTTGTAGCCTCTGTTTGTATAAGACACCATTCGTCTTCTATCATGTTTATTAGTGTCAGGAGGGGAATGAATAGTGCTATTATCCAACATTACTATTCCAATGTATACATTTCTCTTATAAACACTAATCGTCGCCTAGGGCGTCGAATTGATTTATACTGAACAACTTCTGGAAACGGATTGAAACTTAAAGGTATCCGTTCGAAAGTTAATTCTAAAACTGGTTCAGTGAAATAAATGAAAATTGGAATTTTTTTTTGTTTTGCAGCAACGCATCGATGGATCTTTGATATCTAAGTAAAAATGACTGTATGGGAAGTATAAGTCTATAATTGACTTATAGTACGGACTGGTGTAGGTAAAGAGGAATATCGACAATGGTCTTTTTATTTTTTAATAAAATAAAATTTATTAAATTTATAATTTATTATAATGTTTTATAACACATTCTTTACTTTTCTAAGTAGATACGTAGGATTGAGTATGTAAGGAGTGTTGTAATTGAACCAAAATTTCAATCGATAGTATTTAATGGATTCATTACTACATTTTACTACGGATGGGCCATCCGTAAAAACAAGCCGATTTTGTTGTTTCCTGTGTTTTATGTATTCAGGGTTTCTTCCCCCATTGCCTGATTCCCGAATCAGACACCTGCTGGGTAAAAAAAAAAGAAAAGTAATTTTTCTATCCAAAATGGTCAAATGATTTTGATAAAACTTATTTGCATTCTTCCTACTAACGCTATTCAACATTTTATACGTAAAGTAATTTTTCGAGAAAACAGGGAAAAAAGTTCAGAAAAAAGAAAATTTCAATTACTCTTGACTCATAAAGTTTACATTTTATTTTTAAAAAACTGAGTTTATTTTATATGTCATACAACTATCTACGAAAAATATGGGTATTCTTAAGATAAAAAAAATACCAAGGTGAAGAAGTGTAATATAATCGAGTCAAATTTTTACCTTTACATTTTAAATGAGGTTCCCTACAAATATTCCATAAGGTTAGCGTAGTGATAGAGACTGTCATATATATATATA
>NW_027109834.1:275794-287603 GCF_000696795.3 Halyomorpha halys
AAATGTCAAAAAAGAGAAGAAGGAATAAGATCTAACTCGCTTGTACTGCTGTAAAACACTGACTTTATTGTGTTCGTTACATCTGTTATATACCCTCGATCAGCTGATCTCCTCAGTCAGCTGACATCGAAATAACAGCTGACTCATACCGTAACTTATATATATATATATATATTATACGAGTTTTATATTTTTATCACTGAGATCATCTGAGAGCTTGTCTGACGAACCAGCATTTTTCATAATTAGTCTCAATTTCGCACATGACGTCTAAAGTGGATTTTAAGTAAATTAGAAACGTGGAATACTGATTGATGAATGAAATTATTTAATCACATATATCACTTAAAACCAATCTATTATTTATTAAATCTCAATTTAAGTTTATATCATAGAATGTATCTTAGATTTTACCGACAGTTGTACAGTATACATTAAATGGCGTAGATTTCCAAAGATTTATATTTTTTATACATTGTTTTTCCTTAACTCTTTTACCAGTCCATTTACTATTATTTATTGCAACTAGTGCGGCTTTAGCGCACTTACTCAGCCTCCACTGCCTTATTGCCAGTGACGTGGTGAAAGGAATGCACTGCTCTACCCCTCACACGTAGGGGATAGAGTGGGCTCGGGGATCCTTTGGTCGATAGTGAAAATATCAAAAGCTTGTAAGAGTGTAAATGTGGCTAGTGATTTATAAATTTTATTTATTTATTTTTGTTATTATTATAATTATTTTTTTGTTTTATATACATAGTTTCATTATGTTCATTTTTTTCCTTCAGTATATATTCAATATATATTTTGAAGGAGATTTTATTAAGTTTATGTAATTTTTTTCTCATTTATTTTTTAAATTTTAGTATGAATGTAATCAATTATCACTATGATCTATTGCCCAACAACGTTGTTGCAGATTGTAATGTTTATCAATAAATATAGTTTTAAATAAAAAAAAAAATAAAAAAAAACTGCAACAAGAATATTAAAACGGAATATTCTTGTCCAGAAAGTGGGGATAAAGAGCAAAGGCTAGAGTTGAAGAAATATGCCCAATAATGTAAATGTTGGAGGGTATTATACGGTTGCACTTTAGTTCAAACGCTTCAATAATTATGGTTATTTGACAAAAGGTCACGCTTTGCGTTCTGTAGAATTATGGAGAGCTTTAAACTTTAAAATTTACAGATGGGAGACATATTTAATCCTAGCTTTATAGCGAACAGTTTCATAAGATATAAAAAATGTATTAAACAAGGCAACGTTCCTACTTTTTTCTAAACTGTTTTTTCACGAATATGTCTTCTTATCTTTACTATTATCATGGACTACCAGAATTTTTGTAGTTTTTTTTTCTACCACAGCCTTTTTTTTTTTGTCTTTAGATCTAAACTTTAATGAAATTTTCTTACTCATGATCCTTTCAGTGCATATTATTAATTGTAAGAATAATTTTCTTTAATAGATTTTGGAAAACAAATGAAAAATTCTTTGTTTAAATGAAGCATACCTTTGTGAGCTAGAAACGTCTCTCAAGTTCTACAAATTTATTTATTATATTTTCTTGTTTATTGTATATTAATGCAAAGTAGTCAAACTAAATATTATTTTTTAGAAACCCCGTTTCCACTTATTCGATTCTCCTGAGTAAAGAATCGACTAATTTCAAGTGGATATTGATGCATAATTCATTCTTATTCGTTCGTAAGATTTACTTTAAATACTTCTTTATGAAGATTGACACAATTGATTCTCGATTCATTTGTCAATATCCAGTACCTACTAGGGTCACTAGACCAACATTTTAAGTAACCAGTTCATAGAGTAGTCCAGGAGCCTAAACCTATCTCATAAAACAAATATATAAAAACAAAAAATAAAAATTTCTAGCTTACTTGAAAGCGTTCTTCTGATGGTTCTAAGACATTAACTAAACAGTTCATTAATTCGATAAAATAACTAATTACGTTCTTTTTTTTTTTTGTTTCGTCTTCTAAAACTTCGAAAATGTATGTCCTAGAAAAATAAGTTATTGTACAGAAGACTAAAGAACAATTTGTTTAGAGTCGGATGAGTACCACAACCTAGTTAGTCGAGTAGTATGGTCGTAAACCATAAACCATATTAATCTAAAATATACAATTTTCCTTTTCAAATTTGGTCGAAAACGGAAATATTTTGCTACATATGTGTTTAAACTAAACACTGAAACGCATGTTTGCCGTTTGTAAAATGTTGGGAAAACAGCTAATTTGTTTGGCAAAGTGACCAAAATATTAAATTTTTTCTTTTTTTTTTTTGGGCTTTGCTCCTTTAAATCCTATAATGATGAATCGAAAAAAAAGTCCTAGTAAAACAATTTAAATAACACGAAATTATGCCTCAACATATTATCAGACCACCTCCAATTGGAATCCAAGACATTACTAACAACAACTAGTGATTTTTAACCGTCTGAGAGTTTGAATTTTTTTCTTTAAATAAGATTTATTTGGTTTTCGGCTGTTCACGGTTAGCGATCATACTAGATCAAATTATGTTACGTAATAGATTTTATTCCAAGCAGAATTTAATCTTTAATTCATTATATATGAGGAAGATGGTCAGTGTTGCGGTCAAAATTAAAATCTGTACCACTACAACCCATGAAGGGTCAGGGGATCAGTACTTTGTAAGTAAGTATTCTTACAAGACCAACGGTTGTGCAAGGAGGTGAATTGGTGAGAATCACGCTTGACCGCCAGATTTTTATCCAATTAACGGTACTAAATTTATGAGGTTGGGCTGACCCCAGGAAGCGTCCAGAATCCACAGGGTTGACTCACAGCTACAGTGTAGCTTCACACCTGGATTTGAACCCGGGTCCTTAAAATTGGTAGCATCACGCCTTACCACGGTGCCACCGCGCTCCCCCCAGGGTTGCAGTCAAAAAGAACAAAAAATAGTTGACAATTACTTGTTATCCAACGTTTCGCTCCGTTTTGTAGGTCTTCATCAGGGCTTAATAGATACAAAAACAGCTATGAACATTCTGAAATAGTAAGGTAATAAGATACAAAAAGGGTTTTTGTAAAATATGTTTTATTAAAAAGTTTTTCTGCTCTATATTTTTTTATAGGATGGACTGCTTATTGAGTTATAGGTGAAAAACAAAAAAAAAAAATACCTTATTCATTATTTTATAAAGTTAACTACCTTCTTATTTTGGGTTTTAAGACTACCAGAAATTCCTTTTTTTTTGTGGGAATTAAAGTAAGTACTAATTTTTGAAATAATTTGCGAATGCATGCTTTATGGTCTAGGTTTTATGGATAAGGCTCTTGGATTGGGACTGACTGGCTCAACCTACCCGAGGGATGTTTGATCAGGAATGACGTAATGACTAAGGAACGTTATTTCTCATTTAAGTATCCATACATCTATTCTCTAGCTCTGTACAAAAAAATTAGTTCTCCAAGAAATAACTAGCTGCTTGCTAATTAGAAAAATCCAGGCAAAACGTCACTGGGAATCAATTAATTTTCCAATTTTGTATAATTCTACAAGTTTTATGTTCAAACACGCATGAAGTATTCCAGTCATAATGCGAATCGACATCACTAACTATAAGCTTATCCTCTAATCTTGTTAGATCGAATAAACGTAAAGGACTACCCAATAATTTACGTATCAGGTCTTGTGGAGCATAAACCTAATTTATTTGCATGAACAAATATATATTAAAAAAGAAATTGAATAATAGCACCTGCTATTTCGCCGGCTGTCACTTTGATCCGCAACTAAAATTCATCACACGTCAGAACGTGGCTTCCTTAATAAGCAAAAGTGGAACATCGCGTGAGGCCACAAATCAGATGCCACAGTTTACAGCGGTTATTTACAACTGGGCCTTTTAATTAAATAAATGTTCTAGTTCTTGCGTTTCCTGCTTTTTTTTCAAAACAAAGTGTGATGCTTGAGAGGAATGTGGTTCTTTATTTTTCTTTTGATTTGATCATTCAGTCATTTTCATTTCTCGCAGGATTCGAGAAAAAAAATGCGATTAACAGATCTCCGAAGCAAATAGAAAGTAGGATTGCTGCCATTCGAATTCTTGACCTGAATGACTATGCCGTTTGTAAGCGATGTACGTATGTAATTATATTTCGACTAACAAGTACATTGCAATAATTAATTGTAGTTGATTTCTGTCATTTGAACTATTCTATTGCATAATGAAATAAAATATCTAATTGGGATGTTTGATCTCCTTCAGTTCCAAATATTCAATTTATTATGTATTATGTGTGACAAAAGATTAATAGCAACGGCTAATATGCTTTGAAAAGAATGCGACCAACAAATTACTATCCGTTCAAAAACCTAGGCACAAAATCAAAATTGAATGAAAGCATAAACAAATTAATAACAAAAAAGACATGTCCTTAGGTGAATTAATTTAAAACGTTTCACAAAATTAAAAAAATGGAATGAATACAACTTTTTTTTTTTAATAATCGATTTAATTTGTTGAGTATTGTAGACAGTTAATTGTGACTCAATAGATTACCAAGTTTTAATTATATATACATTGCAGTTTAGAGTGGTAGAAAACAACAGGGATCTGCGATAATAATTTCATTCTAGAAATCATTATAAAAATAATAAGACGTCCTTGAAAGTCATTCAGATAAGCAATGTAAGCTTTTTTAAAAAGTTGTTCCACTTCACAAGGTTACTCATCTATATCTTAAATCTTATCTACATTAACTTAAAATGTTTGTAAAACACTTGTAAATTTTTTTTCAAATTTATTTCAATATTTTAGATTAAAATACATATTGAATTTACATAAAAAATACTTTTAAAATTAAATTAAAGATACTTATTACTTTTTATTATTTGCTTTTTAGCTTTTGAGGAAAATACATTTTTTTATCATTAAGCACTAGGTTGATTTTTATAGTTAGGAGACGAGGGAACCAAAAATGAAAAACAATTTAAAAATTAAACTTTTCTTAAGCTAGATTTGGATTTAAGAAATAATTTCAGAAAGTTTAGTTCCCATACGGCTTATAAAAAGAAGTTAAAGATTGCTATCAGGGCCCTGTTTCATAATAAAGTACAAACTAATACTATTAGTCTTTTAGATTTATCTTAGTTCAATCACACAGACTTGTATAATAGTAACTCGTACTTTAGTATTTTTTAATTCCTGTAATATCACTAATAGTCATCCCAATCATGAAAAAAATAAGTATTAGTATTATTACCAGACTAGTTTCTACACTTGTACTATTAACTAATACTATTAACTTTCATTATGAAACAGGGCCCAGGTACAGGTAAGAAAAAGAGATCGCAAAAATATAGTGTTGTTTTTCCATAAGTTGAAATTAATACAAAACATTTTTTTTATTGTTATTAATAATTTTTAACTTAATAATTACACTAGTTATTAATGATTAAGTATTGTTCTATCAATTCTTGCCATACCTCATGGTCCTAAGCTTTCCACTAAATAACTTTATTTTTATTAAATATGAGGAGAAAATGGTTGGGGGTATGGTCAGAGAAGAACACAAAAAAATTGTATTTTATTTTATTTAATTTACTTATTTAATGCGATTTACAACTGTACAATTAATAAATACAATAAGTACATATGTTTTATGTTTCATACACCTGAAAATCTTGGGAAGGAACCACCCATTGGTGGTACTTCAAGCATTAATCTAAATTAGAAGGTCCCGTGGCCATCTTCTTATCAGACGTCTCGGAAGATTATCAGGAATTGGTAAGGATGAGAGATTAAGAATTAATGGGTTAGGATGGGTAAGAAGTTTGGAATGAAAAGACGCATATCTGTTTTGGGCCAATTCTGCAACGAATGGGATGTTAAGGTCTTTGTGGATGAATTTATTTGTAACGTAATAAGGAGCATAAAGGATTTTACGTAGGATTTTGGATTGTAAGGATTGGATGCGGGAAGAATTTGATGGTTTGGTAGAGCCACAGAGCTCAATTCCATATGTCCAAGTTGGTCTGATTATTGTAGTGTATAATAAATGTTTGTAGTAAATGGTAGTTTAGAGCGTTTGTCAAGTAGGTGTTGTAACAATCGAAATCTGGGAGCAGTTTCTTGTCGTTTCAGTCTTGTATGTGGATTCTAAGTAAGTCTCTTGTCAAGATGGACTCCTAAGTATGAAATCTGTTCAACAGGCGTTAGTGGAGTATTTAAAAAGAATACTGTAAGACAGGAGGGTAGAGGTTTGCGATGGAGAGTAAAGGTGTTCTGATGAGATTTGTTGGGATTTATTTTGATTTTCAAGTTTGACACTATCCTTCAAAGGATGTTAGGTGTGTCTGTATAGTTTGTGATGCATTAGTAGGGTCATTGTTTACAGACACTACATATGTGTGTCATCAGCCTATGTTGTTAAGACCGTGTTAGGGTTGGTTAGGGTATCAACTGTATAAACCGTATAGAGAATGGGACCTATGATACTACCTTGATGAACACTGAGAAAAGAGAGATGAGTAGGCTAGGTTATGATTTACTTTAAAGGTTCTATCAGAGAGGTAGGAGCGGATTAAAAGGAAATATGTAGGAAGTAGGAATTGACGAAGTTTATAGAGCAGACCTGGATGCCAGACTCGGTCAAAAGCTACAACAAAGTTAAAAACTTATTTATTAGTACCGACGCTTCGGCCTGAATTTCGAGTCTTCGTCAGGGCTGTTTGGATTTTTTATTCAAATCAAAATGACTTTGATCTCTTCCATGTAACCCTGAAGAAGGCTAGAAAGTGTGGCCGAAACGTTGGCTCTAATGAATAAATGTTTAACATATTCTTTTCCGACCGCAACTATCTTCTCTTCATATGTATCATCCTGAGTCAACTATCTTCGTATCATTATTTTTTATTAAATAGAAATTATTTTCTTATGATAATTTAAAAATTAGTCAATACATTGAAATAAATTGTTATGGACGAATAATTATACTTCTTTCAACCTTAATAAGTAGTGTATATATCTGTAATAGGTTATTTAAAATACCAACTTATAATCTTCTTGAAACGTTAAAGCATAAAATAAAAATGGGCTGTTATTATTAATTATATGATACGAAACCCTATTATTAATTTTGTTTTTAAATTATGTATGGTTTTAGTAAAAGAAAGATATCAAAAATGATCGATAATAATAGGACGAGGTGGAAATAAAATTTGTAAAAGAAAACAAGTTTTGGTTTAGGGTTGAGTTATTAAGAACTACTAAAAAAATTCCTTAATAATTAATTAAAAGAAAGCTCAAATTAAATACTTTATTGCATATAACCATAATCATTTCGAATCTTCAATTCAATACCTCAAAGTCAATCTATAATTTATACAAGACTACATTATTTCTTAAATGGTTAAACCGAATAACAAATTTGGTTTCTTAAGCAGAGTTGTCTTGAATGAAATAATATGTAGGTTAATGTGGGCTAGTCTGTCTCGCATAAAAACGTAACTTTATAGTATTTGCCAATATATTTTGGAACATTTCCTCAGAATAAATTTATGCTATTTGTAAACACAAGAAGGCTTCGAAGTCTATTACATCAAAGAGAAGAATTAATTAAAAAAAGATCGCAAATGTGTTATAATAATTGTAAAAATATAATAAGAGCCAATTAAACAAATTGGGTATTTTCACGTTTTTCCTATAATGGTCATTAGGTTAGTGGAACATTAAATTTAAAATATAAGAAACTTTTAGAACGACTGAAGAATTTTCTTAGAATTTCATTATATTTCAAAGATTCCCTTTTTCTGAGGTTCTTTTAGAGGCATCTGCAATCATAAAACGTATATATCGACTATTGGCAGATACTTCTCCCCCTCTACGTGGTATTCATTGTTAATTGAGGAAAGGGGTAAGCTTTTTAGTGTTAATTGAACATTTTCCTTCAAATTCATTAAATTACTAGATATTGAAAGTATTAGTTTACCTATATAAGTTTTAATTTATAATTGTCTATTCTACTTTACGTGTTAATGGCTATAAAAAATATATGCTTTCTTAATCCCTTTAAATAATAATGATCGTTTATTTTGGATAAAATTTTAAGTAAATTAATAGTAGCTATGATAAAGATTAATTAACCTAAAACAACCATTGATAAGAAAATATTTGTAAACTGTGACAATACTAAAAAAGCTTATAACGATTTGTAAAAGTGCCTACAACTGTTGCATATATATGCACCCAATATAGGATCGTGTACTTAATACAAATTTGCTTAACTATGTGAATAAGTAATCAGATTCTTAAAAATATAATCAGGTTATAGGTTAATCAATCCAAAAAATAAATAAATAATTCCGCCATTTTTGAAAAAACCGATGGTATGTTTAAATTAACAACTGGAAACATTAAATATTTTTCATGAAATTCATAATTAAAATAAATAGTGAATGATGAAAATATAAAAAAAAATAAAATCCCTTCTGAAGCTAAATAGATTCGACTTTAATTAAAAGTAACTCATAAACCAATTAACCTGAATAAGAAAAAAAATAATAATAAATGAGAAAAATCAGGCCAATGGGCTTCTTGATCATTAAGATATCCAGAATTTTGTTTACCGAATAGTTTTTATTGGATAATATCAAAAAACTATGTATGCCGAAAATAGCTTGTAATTTAACTTCCGCGAAAGCATATATAAAAAGCACTAGCGACAATTTACATGACAGCAAATTTAAACACAGTTAAATGAATCGTTCGATCAACGATGGATGAATTGGTCGAAATTTCGCAAAATAAATTCACAGAATCTTTTGGAAACCTTTGTTTGGGAAACAATTAATCGTAAAGAGATTTATGAAGGTTGAAGTTTTGCTAATGTTTTACTTCTTTAATATAGGTAATATTAATTTCTACCACTTGTTAGATATCTTCAAAGATATTGAGCATTGATGAAAACATGATCAAAATTTGTTACCTTCTATTCTTATTATTTGAAATAATTGTATATAGTCTTTATATATTTTTTATAGTTCATATATTATATATAGTCTTTATCAGCTTGAAATTTTCTTTAAACTGTGATAACACTTCATTTTTTTTTTTTTTAATAATTTCTGAAAACAAAAAGCTACCAAAATATTGCATTCAGGAGGCCTAAATTTGTCTAGACTTTTAGTATGTCAAAAACAACTATCAACTGCGAACAAGAAAAATCGAACCCCATATCTTCCAGTATAAGAAGGAAAACTATAACTTGTTTTTCTTCATGGTTTTACTTTAATTTAAGAGAAATATTGATTTGCTTTAAAAAAAAAAAAAAAAATTTATCTACTGAAATTTTAGTTTCAAAATCAATGACTAATAATTTATTCAGTTTTTTTTTTTTTAATAGAGGAATAATAATGTTCTTGTCATGTTGAGTAAGTTTTTTCTCATTGATGAAAAAATTCGACTATAAGCTTAATCTTTTTTTCAGATCGATAAATTTCCAACCAGTAGTCGGTTGAAAGTATATCCCTCTGAACCTCATCTGATCCCATCTCTGATTCCTTCCAATAGCGGACACTGTCACTCGCTGGAGGATGCGGTGAACAGACAAGACAGCTTCGTGAGACCTGCCCCAAGGAATGACTATCTCCATCTGCCGATACGTCGCCCAGATTTTGTAATGTCTTAATGTATACCCCTGAGGCACGCACGGGGGCAGCATGCGAGTCTGGTCACGGACGAGCGCCATCGGATAAAGACTCCGCTAACGGTGATTGAGGATGACTTCGTTGCTGAATATTTCCCGGAGTAGCCAGGTTTTACGTAATAAAGGAAACCCGCTTTCGACTTAGGAAGTATATATATATGTAGAAAATTCACAAATGTTTTCAAGGAGACAGACGAATCAAAAGACGCGTTTGAAGTAATCATCTGAAGAAATCCCTCTAAAATGTTTATCATAATATTTATTTCAATGATTGGAAAGCTCCTCTGTATATATTTTATTTCATACCAGATCGGCCTGGTGGGCCTTACATGGTTGATATGACTGTAATATTATGTATATAAATATACATATATATATATATTTCTTTTTTTTAACAGTTGATTATGGGGGGTATAGTCTCGTACAAAAGACACCCCTAACTATATACAATGTTATTATTAAAAGAAGAAAAAAAAATAAATAGATAAGAATAATGCTTTTTAATAAAAGAGGAAAGTAAAATTAACAACAAAAAATAATGATATTGGTGCACTTAAATAAAACAAACAATTGCCCTCTAATAGTAAAAAGAAACAATTTAATTTGAAAAAGGGACGAGAGAAGAAAATAGAAAAAAAAATGAATAAATAAAATAGGTAATAATAAAAAGTAAAATAGAGGTAGTGTGACTATGAATTAATTTTATATTTATTAAAATTTATAACAGAATGTCCTGCAGCAGCCTAGGCTTCAGTCTTCGGGTTGAGATTGGGTTTCCCAGGCTGTAGGTCACTGCTCCTTTAACTGTTGGCAACTGGGAATGGAACTTCATGAACCGTTTTTTGATGTAATCGTCTATTGACTCCATATGTAATTCGCGATGCAATTGGCTATTTCTTATGAACCAAAGAGCATTAACTGCGATTCTTAGGACTTTATTTTGAAAAGATTGTAGTTTTTTCCTCTTCGTGAAGGATGCCACTCCCCAGATTCACAACCGTACATCAGCAGTGGCGTGAGGATTGTTTTAAATATAAGAACAGTTGTTTCTGGTTTTAGTTTGGAATTTCTGTTTAGGATAGGATGTAGCGTTGCTAACCTTGCATAAGTTTGAGTTAGTTTGATGTTGATATGGTGATTCCAGATAAGGCGGCGATCTAGGTGAATTCCCAGGTATCTTACTGTTTCACTGGCAGGATTCCATTTCACATTTGGAAAGCTCCCTCTATGCATTAACAAGAATTCTTCTGCGCAAGCATTTTTTATTTTAGTGTTACCTGACTGATAAATTAAGATAGCTATGAATCAGCCCATAATCCTTAACAAAGGCTCAAGTGCACCAAAACTGAAAACAAGTTAATTATTTCAAAGGGAAAATATTGTTTTTTCATTCCTGAGAAGTCTGAAGAAATAATGGAACCTTTTTAGAGAGAGCTTCGTTTGTTTCAACGGTTTTTAGAAATTAATTTGTTCTGAAGAATTTAAAAAGGAAAAAAATTAATTTCTTAAAAAAGTTATTAATTCTGACCATTTAATGATTTTTTTCATTCACACTTTTAAAGATTATATCTAATAAAGACAGTAAAGCATATCAATATTATACAAGTTCTTTCATCGGATCTTAAGTATTATATGTAATGGCGGCGAGAACTAGAATGATCGGAATAGTTAGGTCTTTTAGAGAATCGAAATAATCTTAAAATCAGCAAACAATCGAGAGTAATAAAAGTAGTAATATTCGGAGTTTCACAATTTAAAACATAGTGCCTATTTTTGAACGATTTACTGACTTTTAGGTACTTACCAAGTTCATGTAAAAAAATAAAAATTAAAAATAGGATTAGTATAATGTTTTGTAAATAAAATTTCATTACTTTCAGGCCATTTTTAGAGGACCACACAATTAATTGAGAAGAAATTCGTTTAAGTAATTTACCAGGAACGATTAAATGACGTCCATTAATTTAACATATTTCCTTTCACTTTTCCCGAGTGTTTTTTATGTTGCTTCATTAATAAAAAAGTTAAAAACACAAACAAGAAAAAAAAATGAACGCATTTCAACGTTTCTCTGTTAAATAATTCATAACGTAAAAGTATATTCCGCTAAT
>NW_027109834.1:290476-301741 GCF_000696795.3 Halyomorpha halys
AGAGTTAGAACCTTTTTTTCATGTTTGGTATCATATAAATATAATGATTTTTTAAAACCCATTTTTAATAGAATTAGAACCTTTTTTTCATGTCGTAAAGTACATTGAGGGATAAATATTTATTCTTGTTTTTTAATAAATGCAAACATTTCAAATCGCCGTTATTGTATTTTTTTCTGCGAAAATAAGAAATAACTCCAAAGTTGAAGAGTTCCTAAGATTTTTTTTAATATATTAGTGCTAGGGAATTATTATTATTAATTAATAATTTTTAGCATCTCACTACTCTGCTTGAATTGCGGTACATCTGGTTAAAAAAGAAGTTTTCATTTAAAAAAAGTATTCTAAGGATCGTATTCTATCCTATATAAAATATCCTGGACTGCCGTTAATGTCTTTATTGAGGTCGTCCTACAGACTTTCCTAAAGCTATTAGAGTTGCTACAATTTATAGTTTACGGTGTAATCTATGAAATACCTGAAACACAAAATAAAAAAAAAAATTATTGTCTTATTGTCTGATGTGTCACTATTCAAGCATAGCAGCTATATACTTTTATTCGCACTTTCAGGTATTTTTCTAACCCATTTTTAATGTTTGGTTGTATACCACTTTTTTTCATGTTTGGTATCATATAAATATAATGATTTTTTAAAACCCATTTTTAATAGAATTAGAACCTATTTTTCATGTTTGATGTTATATAAATATAGTGATTTTTTTAAAACCCATTTTTACCCCCAAATAACTTATCTCCTGCCCTGGATGTCTACGTAAGGATTATTTACGGTAGACCTGAATTATATTACAGTACGTATACCTATATAATTAAATATTTTATTATTATATTTCATATACAATTATGTAAACTATAAGTATATACTACTCATAAAATATAAAGGCATATTTATAAACAGGTAATAAAAGTCTAACAAATAATTAAAACAAATACCAATTAAAGCAACGTGATGTTTTGTGGTGATTCTTGCATTCAAAAAGGCAACTACGCATGATCGTTAAATCATTAAACGAAATATCAATTGTAACTTATTTAACGTTTTTTGAATAATGATACTTTATTTTCAAACAGCTAATTTAAATACTACATAATTCCCAATTTCTTAAGGTCTTTTTACGTCAGTCAAACTGGAATGTATATGTACGATATTTTATTTTAGAACTTGAAATAGAAACGGGGAAAGTACAACCAGTTCTGATGGCTCAGGTGAGAACTGCTAATCAAGAAATAGTGGCATCTTCAATCGTTAGTTTTCTCAACAAAGACTAACGACTTTAACACTATAATAAAGTTTTCCTTTTCTCAAAGGCACTTATCGCTTATTTCTGTCTGGCAGACCATTCCATATCAGGCGAAAAAGTTCTAAAAGCGGAATGCTGTTTCTATAGTAGAAGTGGACGAATAGAAAGCGGTACCGATGTGCAAATGAAGGAAATTCAACCGATCGAGGTGGAAAAGCAGGCAAGATGGCAATCTCTAATTGGAGTTTGTACCCTGATTGAGAAGTATTAGGCCTACTCCTGTTTCTGTCGCCTCTGCTATCAGATTACCTGTAATGGACAACCGAGCTGATTGAATGCGATCGTAAAACACAATGTAACAAGTGGACATATTTAAAGTTGTCGGATCCTTAGATCTGTTGGTCGAGGTGGAGTGATCTCCCTCGTTACAGTAATTATTACCGGGCGGCTACGCTCCGATTTACAGGGTACGATAGTAATCAGACCGATCCAAGAGCTAGATACCTTCAAGAGTCTATTCCCCTTGTTTAAGGACTATTTCTAATTTATACCTATCAAGGGACATCTTCGTACTCGCCGTAATTCGTATTCGTGGTAGTTAACTAGTAGACAACGGTTGCTTCCTGAAACAGTTAGGGTTAATCAGATTGCATTATGTTTTATCAATCAAATCATCTTGAGGAAAACGAATATTTCTCGAGTATTTTCATAGAATTTACATTAACCTGCTGGAAAACAAATTTGTCCAAGCAACTATTTAGTAATTAATAGTTCAAAATAAACGTGCGGATCCAGATATTTTTTATATGTGGGCTCAAAACTAAAATATTCAAGAAAAGGCAGGTAAGGACTTTTTCTAAAGAAGAATTCAAACCACAGTCGATGCTGTTTGTCAGGCAAAACCAGATATATGAATTGAAAACATTCTGGAGTCAAGTTGGATTTCAATCTGAATATTTTAGGTTTTATTTTGGATAAACATTAGAAGGAATTACATTTTCCGTTTCTTTAGGTACGGGAGGAAAGGACGCACCGCGCTCCCCTTTGAATCCGCTTATGTCAGGAAATGCCAATATGAAAAATATTTCTCTTGTCTGAGAGATCCTGTTAATATGAAAGTAATTCAATGAGAAACCCTGTAGAAGCAAAACAGTGGATTGTAAATAAGAGAAATGAGATAAAATACACTGGAAGGAAACGAGATTTTAATGAAATTGATGATTTAAAAGAATCATTGTCAGAAAGGGAATAGGGAAATCCAAAATTATTGAATTATTTCCTCACTTCATACTAATTTACTTAAAAATCCTTATAAATATAAATATTTATTTTGTAAGGTATTTTATCACTACTCTTGCCGTCTGAGTTTTAGTAAATTGGAAAGGAAACAATTCCATAGACTCACTGAGTAGACCGCCATTGGTTAGATGAAACAGCATTTTAAAGATTGTTTAACAGCTAAAGGTGAAGAGGTCATAAATTAAAAAAAATGTTAAGTAAAAGTAGCAAATATTAATGTAATTAACAAACAATATTACAAATACTTTAGATAATGAGGAGGTAAAATTTATACATATTTGTATATATTACTGAAAATGTGCACATATTAATTTTCCAATACATTATTTTCAGTCATAAAGTTATACCTTATTCATCACATACGCAATAAAAGCAATCTTGAATCTAATACAAAATCGTGCTGGTTGTACATAACGAGACATATAGTCAAAAATTAAATGATATATGAAGTTTGAAATTTTCGATACCTGACAAAACCACTTTAAAAATTATACACCTTGATAAATCATTTTCAGATGTTAATTTTAAATCTGGTTCTCATCTAGATTAGTATATGCAACGGTAATAGAAATTACGTGAGATGTTTACTGCTGGTCCTTCAATTAGGCTATGAAGCGAGAAAGTTTATAAATAGCTAGACATGATCATTCGATTCTCAATATATCTACAAAATTTACAATTTTAATGTCCAGCCGGAGGGGATTAGGCAGCCGGACTTTAATTCGACCAACCTTCATTAATTTTGACCGCTACGAGTTTTAACGAATATTTATTGACTTATCATTGCAGCCTTTATAGTTCAAGGTGACGGAGTTTCGAAGTCTGGTCGTACTTTAGAAACCTCAAAAAGTGAAATTGGCATTTAAACAAAATATACTTTTCGAAAATATATTACGCAATATGATACACAGCTGTCATATTTCAAAATTTTAAACAAGAACCTGGAATAACTTATGAATTTTAACCTTACAACTTTTCTGTCACAGAACCACTACCATGCTAAGCAATACTATCTTTTGGGGGAAAATGCTTTAATATTACTCAGAATAAAAAAAAAGAATCTTGTTATTAAGTTTTAGAAATCCTTATTTGTAAGGTGATAACAATGAACAAGTCAGATGATCAGAATAAAACAGATATAAGAATAAAACTTTTTGCAGAACCAGCAGGGAATATTGATGAAAATCTTAATAAAATACCTTCGAAAGTAATATAATTTTCTCCTTAAAACGAAAATTTCCGATTTTATACAGTTTTGACGTCTAGAATCTCATTAAATTCAGGCTAATTGGTTCATTATTTTTTTATAATTAGTTTGTTAATTAAAAAAAGAACTTTATTAAAATCGGTAATTTAAAAAACTCTTTTATAAGCCTCTTGAAAAGCACATTTTCACTGATTCCAAAGAAGTATAGCGGCTTAAAAATCCCTAAATTATTTCAAAGCATAAAAAGTCGTTACATACAATAAAATTAATAGTAAAAATCTTTCACGTACTATGGTTAATTATACTTATCATAAGTACAGTAAATTAACTATTTAAATTACAAGATTATTTTTACATTTTCAGAAAACAACAAACAAAACGAAAATGAGAAATGTGAATCAAAGTGAACTTATAAATTAAAATAATTATGAGCATCTTAAATTTTTTGGTCTACAAGATTATTAAACAATAGGCTCTATATTTTAGTTTATAGTGGCAAACAGGTGAAAATTACAGATTATTAAAAACTGCAAGGTAATTTTTTTTTATTTATTTATTTATTTATTGATATTTACAACTGTATACAAAAAATACAACAAGTAAATTTGATCATAATGACATAATGATATGATACAGGGTGTAGAGAAACTACCCAGTAGTAGAACTCTAAAAACAGTTTACAATATAAGGTCACGAGGCCATGCAAAGTAATTAAGAATAAAAATACGTTTAGTTGTTATCTCTTGTTTTTGCAGTAAATGAGAAGTTTAGATCGTTTGTCAAGTAGGTGTTGTAGGCATCGCAATCTACAAGTAGTTTCTTGTCGTTTAAGTCTACTATGAGGATTCGAAGTAAGTCGCTTATCAAGATGGTGTCCTAAGTGGCGAATCTGTTTAATAGGCGTTAGTGGGATATTAAACTCAGTAGGGCACGAGAGTAGAGGTTTATGAAAGAGGATAAAAGGGGTCTGGTGGGATTTGTTTTGATTTTCCAGTTGTGATACAAATCTTCAATGGATGGAATGTGTGACTGTAGAGTTCGTGAAGCCGAAGTAGAGTCATATTTCACAAAGAAGAAGTACATTTCGCGCTCTAATGTGGAAGATATGACATCCACCACTTGATGGGACTGTTGTATAGTAGAATGGGATGTAATAAATCCAAAATAGTGGGGAAAAATAACATGATTTGAATCAAAGATAGGATAGAGGCGTTTGAATAAGAGGTTAATAGGATTTACCCGTAATGGGCAGGAGGTAACTCTTTTTCTTTCTTTTATTTCTTTAATACCAGATCGGCTTACATGGGAGGTAACTCTGAGAGCTGTACGATGGATATTCAAGTGGCTTTGAATAACATTTTTACTATTGAAATTTTCCAAGGAGTATCGGAATTAGGTGTAAGGAAATAGGTGTATCGGAGTATAGCATTATAGATATAGGTGAAGAATATAGAAGCTTTACAAGGAAGCTGTTTCAGAACATAGGATGAAATAAAATGAAAAATAGTTGATTATTCTGGAACGAGGTCGCTTTATAATAATTAAAATGGACATTTTAATTGTAACACTTATTGACCAAAAACAGTGTGGCCACACTTAATTATAACTTATACTGAGAAGAAAAAAAATGAATTAATTAAAACACTAACTGACAAAATAAAATAAATAGGAAATTACAAAATATCTCTACTACTATAGTAATAGTGGTGAAGTAAAAGGTAGTTAAATAGAAGGGTTTGGAACGAGGGAAGGGTTGGCACATGACGTATGTTAGAGGGAATGGAGTTCCAGAGATATGCAGCTTTGGTAAAAAACTATTTATCAAACGCAGCAGTTCGGTGAGATGGAGGGTAGATGTCAGATAAACGTGACCTTGGATTGGACTGAAAATTTGAATTTTTGATTTTCTAGGATGTAGGAGGGGGTTGATTACTAATTACTTGGAATAGAAAGGAAGCTAGGAAATACAAGCATCGGAAGGATGGATAGAGCCACTTCAGCTCGGCAATAATACTCGGCTATGTGTGTATTTCTGGTGATCCCGAAATAAATACAAAGTGGTGTGTAAATTTTAGATTAACGTTCGGTAGTGGTCAACGCATTTCAAAACGTACGTATAAAATAAATACATCTTTATGAACTATGGTTGTCCAAGAAACATAATATAAGCCAATGAAACCAGAACTTTCCACCTCAAGTCCTTTTTCACCACTACACAACCTTATTGCGCACCTACATATTGCACCTTACAACACATTGTACAAACATAAATTGTAGGCAATTTTATCATTATTTTAATAAAAAATTACTTTTTGCCTCCTCTCTCCCAACCTTTCGCTTAAAAAGGTTGCTTGGCTTGTGATAAGCCCAAAATCAAAAATAACATGTGACTTTTAGTGGTTATTTGATCATTTTTCTGATTTGCCGGAAAACAACAAGCGGTTAGCCAACATCAGATTCGTTTTCAGGATCTTAAAAAACGTAATATTACTTAAAACATATCCCAGTTGCAGGCCTACCTTCTACGCCATAACCCCTGATGAAGACCTGAAATTCAGGTCGAAACGTCAGCATAAAATAAATAAATATGGTTTTGTTTATTTATGTTGTTCTTTGCTGACCGCACCCCCCAACAAACTTCTCCAAAACATAATATAATTTAAGTAAGCACTTGAAACAATTACACCACAGCTTTCCACTTTTTTGGACTATAGCAGCAAGAGAGGAGAATTTTACCTTTGAAAGTTGTATTATTATTATTCTACGTTGAGTAGTTAAGCTTATTTTAGGTGTATTAAGGTAAGTATGATCCAAATAGTTTATATTCTATTTCGGTTCAGTATAATATTTAGATAAAAATCATTTTAATCATATTTAACAATCCATCATTACTCCATCTACTACTCCGCAATTTCCGAAAACAATACGGATAATTGTGCACCAGGAATTAAGGATGATTTGCTTCACTAAACAATTTTAACAAACTTAATCAATTTTTAAATTTTAACAAACACGTGAAGTAGGATATCAAAACGCGCTCCCTCATAACCGAGCCTAAATTAAGAAAATATTATATCAAATTAAGAATATATAGGATCACGTTTTTTGTCAGTAAGGGATTATAGCGACAGAAGCCCCAAGGACGTTTATTTCTTGTATTAGTTACTACTTATTGAAGATGCAAGTGAAGAGAAACAAGAAAGAGCGACTGAAAAATTTAATTAAAAGATAGTTGAAATTAAATTAAATTAAAAGAATGCAGGAATCAATTAATGTTACTTTTAAGTTAGCCAAACTTTCCGAGGAAGAAGAAATTCGTAAATTAAAACTTTTGGGAAAAATGTTCTAGAACTATCTAACTTAATAAGATCAAAAAGTCAATTAAAATTATACATTATTAATTAGGCAAATCATAGCGACTAAGGCATATATTCTCAGCGTTAAAACATGGCCTAAAACGATTTACTATGTACGGTATTAAAGTAATGCCTTTTATTGACCTTATGCAGAGAACCTGAAGGAGCTTAGTCATTTGAAATGCCCGTTAAACGACCAGTCTTCGGTCAAAAGGCAAGTCATGAGGAATACTTTTCCACCACGGGAGGGGAAACAATATCCTTTAGAACTCCAGCGGGTTTGTGGAGTCATGCTTCGGGCAGCTAAGAGGCTACGCTGAAAATATCTCACGTCATTTATGGAGAATCAAAACTCAGATAACCGTTGGCTGAATTTTATAGTAGGATCTACTATTATGAAAAATAATAATAATTATAATTATAATATAATAAAAGAGTGTTGAGACTTAAAATTGATACCAGTTGATTTATTTAAAAAATAAATATCAGTCTCCAGGAATTGAAAAGAATTAATAAAAATAATTATAATTTTAAAATTTAGTTTATTTTATTCTTTGATTATCAAAAAAGTTTCATAATTGTGCAGTAAGTCTGATCTAACTATTAACTCATCAATTTTAATGTTTGGCTCTCATAGATTTTCAAATCGAGTATTTGTGTGATATTTGTTAGCAAATAAACTTTCTGACACACAGAATAGAATATATGTAGAAATCTAAAATAAATGATGACTATAGAAAAACAAACAATCGGGCCATTAACTAAAAATCAAATGTACACACTGTAATAGACAAATGTAAGTAATGTTTTAATTGCTATACTTCTTAATCTTTAATTATGGTCAGTACAATGTAGTTTTTTAATATTTAGTTGAAGAATATTTTTTTTCTTTTTTCATTGTAAGTCATGACTATGCAAACAACAAAGCTGCAAAACTTTGCCTCAATGTATATATTTTTATTGAATGACCCTCAAGATCCATTATGAAGTATACAAATATATTTGTGATTCTTGAAGATCAGTCATTAAAAAAACTATATTGAGGTGACTTTTCACAGTTTTGTTGTGTTTTTTTTTTATTCCCTAACATGAAAAACAAAACAATTATTTAGAACAAAGATTTTCTTCAACTAGGGGAAAAACTTTATTAAAAAGTAACTAAGTTGTACTGTCCAATTCATTGGGTTGCTAGCCACACGGCATACTTATTTTAATCTAATCAGACAGTATTTATGATCTTACGATAAATAGGCCTAACGAGTAAACAATAATAGTTATAAACAGTAATAATACATAATAATTGTATATGATTTTTTTTTTCGTTTTATCTCTTTAGTTCTTTTATATATATTTTTTTATTTCATGATTTGTTTTCCTTCTTTCTATAATTATATTTTTTTATTTGCTAGTCCTCCTTTTTTTCTCTCTCTGTTTCTTCCTTTTCTATCTTTTTTTTTTCATATTTTGCTTTCAACCCAATGTGCCTTTAAAAGAATAATAAATAAAAATAGTGATAGAGATACAAATATTTATGAAAAATAACAAATAGATGTAGAAAATCAATATATTATTTGAAGATTAATATTAAAAATATATACAAAAATCATAAAGTAACAAACAAAACTAACATGTACAGAGATTAACTAAAAATATTACAGCTGCTTATCATAGTATTTTTTACATTGCTGTGATACAAATAATTCTAGGTTTTGGAAAGAACTGAATAGGGGTAAATGTAAGTTTGTTTTGGTTTTCTAAAACGTGATCGCCCTTTCCAGGAGCTAATCAATCTGTTATTTCTGTTTTGTTTTGTCTTTATTTATATTTAGTATTGTTAATTATATCTTATGTGTTAATGAGGCTGGAGTAGCCTGGAATTAGTCGTATAACCTAAAGTTATTTGTATCGCTACAATGTGGAACATACTGTAATAGATAATATAGATACTGTAATATTATAAGTAATGTTTATAGCTATTAATCCATAATTATACTCTGTACTTCGCAATTTTTTAAGTAATAAGTTTAAGTGATTATTTTTTATAAAACACTGTTTTTTTTTTTTATTATAGGGAATGACTATACAAAGAATAAAGTTGCGAAACATCGATAAAAGTATCGATATGTATATTTTGAATCTGATATATTAATTAATTAAATATTGGTATTTTTCGAGAAACTAGATTAGTAATAATAAATAAGTATTGATATTCCAAAGTGAAAATAAAAAGTGCAAAGAAAGTTAGCATTGAACTAATTATAATTTTATTTGATATTTGACTTTACATGGAAGAAATCGTTTGTTCCCATAGAAATCAACAAGTCCAGCAATTTGGTGAAGAATAATCTGCTTTTTAAAACATTCAATTTAAAATTTCTCTTAATTATTTAAAATCACATTTCTAGATACAATAAAATGGTTAAAAAATAAATATATATATATAATATTCTTCTCATACCTTTTCAAATTAGTCAATGCAGACTAGTTTTGGGAAGTCGCTACGTCCACCATACAAAATTTGAAATATGATTGTAAGAATAAAATTTTTTTAACGCGACAAGTAATGAATTGAGAATCTAAAATATAATTTAATTACGGACTAAGGAGCGAGATAAACAACTGACTTTAACGAGTTTTTAAGACGGTTCTTCCGCACCTCAGTCCGATGCATTATCGTCTAGCCCACATACGACCTTCGTATATAATGAATATGCTTATATGCTTCCTAGCTTAATAAATATACATGAATTCATTTGTTTAAATAAATTTCATTAGAAGATGAATGGCTGTCACGGTGGAATATGAAATTGTCTTCTCTGGTTTTGATGGACAAGAGGGTTGAAGGGTTATATAATCAGACAGCAAAGATTCCGCACTGATAACTGATGAATAATACCTAGGGTTGTGAATGTTCAAGTAATTTAATACCAAATCGAAAAATTCTGGCCTCGCCAATCTAAACATAACCGGTGTAGAAGAAAATGAGGATTAATTAATTAAAAATTTGGAGCGATATGTATTAGTGTCTAGAAAGGGCCGCAACAAACTCTTTAAATTGTAAATACTTTTTTTCCAAACTGTAAATTTGGCATGACTATGCAAACAACAAAGCTGCAAAACTTTGCCTCAATGTATATATCTTATTGAATGACCCTCAAGATCCAATATGAAGTACACACATATATTTTATGATTCTTGAAGATCAGTCATTAAGGAAACTATATTGAGCCGACTTTTCACGGTTTTGTTGTGTTTTTTTTTTTTTATTCCCTAACATGAAAAAAAACAAAACAATTATTTAAACAAAGATTTTCTTCAAATAGGGGAAAAACTTTATTAAAAAATAACAAAGTTGTGCTTGCCGACTTCATTGCTAGCACACAACATACTTATTTTAATCTAATTAGACAATATTTTTGATCTTACGATAAATAGGCCTAACGAGTAAACAATAATAGTTATAAACAGTAATAATATATAATAATTGAATATGATTTTTTTTTTTCGTTTTATCTCTTTGGTTCTTTTTAGTTTCATGATTTTTTTCCTTCTTTCTATAATTATAATTTTTTATTCCCAATTTTTTTTTTCTCACTCTTTCTTCCTTTCCTATCCTTTTCCCCTTTCTTTTTTTTCCATATTTTGCTTTCAACCCAATGTGCCTTTCAAAAAATAATAGATAAAAATAGTGATAGAGATACAAATATTTATGAAAAATACATAAATAACAAATAGATATAGAAAATCAATATATTATGTGAAGATTAATATACAACAAATATTAAAAATATATACAAAAATCACAGTAACAAATGAAACTAACATGTACAGAGATTAACTAAAATTATTACAGCTGCCTATCATAGTATTTTTTACATTCCTGTGATACAAATAATTCTAGGTTTTGGCAAGAACTGAATAGAGGTAAATGTAAGTTTGCTTTATCCCTAATACGTAAATATATATTCATTGAAAGGTACATAAAAAGTCATATACTGATAAACAGAAGCACATTTGACTAAATAAATAGGTTTTACTAGAGTAAATAAATTAATAAAATTTTACAGTAAATAAACAAAAAATACACAAATACTAAAGTAAATAAATAAGTAAAATGTATTGTATTAAAATAAATATGTGAT